>NC_044564.1:25821390-26028566 GCF_007565055.1 Rhinopithecus roxellana
TCCCTTTTAAAGTCATCAAGATTTATACCCTTTACTTTTCCTTTTGTCTCAGAGGATGAATTGTCTTTCTAATCAAAGCAATTTCTTTGTATTTGCTTCTGATATTTTATGCTGTCACTTATGAGACCTTGTTTTCATTTGTCATTTCTGTCTTCCAGTCATACATAAGCAAGGCCAGGTTTCTCAGATCTCTGACAATTCCCCCTGCCGAAGAAAGAAAAAGTCCTTGGTGATCCATTTTAACTTTAGCTGTCATCCAATAACTTTCTTTCCCTTTATATCTAAACTGTTTTAATGAGTATTCTAAACTCTGCCTCCATTTCCTCACCTTTTGTTTCCTTCTGTATCTAGCTCTCAGACCCATCATTCCCCTGAAATTTCACCCCAAGGTCACCAGTGACTGATTATCAAACCAGATAGATGTTTTCCAATTATTGCTGGATCTCTTTGCTGCTTTTGGAACTTGGTCATCCCTCTTACTCCCTTCTTCTTTGCTTTACATGTCAGTGCTCTCAGATGATTTATTCAACAAGTATTGATTGGGATACAGAGATGAACAAGGCAGATAAAGTGTTTTCTCTTAAGGAATTTACATTCTAGCTGTTCTTCATGTGCCTTTCTTACCAGTCATTTCTGCTATGGGTAGTCATTTTCCTCCTTCCCTAAATGTTGGGTGTTTCTGTTGTTTGTTACTTTGGCATATGAGCAATGAAAAACTGTTATTTTCATTCTGTACACATTGCCTGAGTGAACCCATCAGCTGGCTTGGTTTTAACAACTTCCTACATGCTCCCAAATTGAAGTTGTCAGCTTAGACCTCTCTGAACTTTACCCTCACCTCTGACTATCCTGCTGGACATCTCTGCCTGCAAGTCCCACAGACACTTCAAATTCAGATGGCTGAAACTGAACTCAGCGTCTTTCCTGGACGTAACTCTTACCACATTCATCACTAAGTCCTGATAGTTTTAGCCGCTAAACATCTCTCAAATCTGTGCAGTCTTCTCCATCTCTACTGTTGTCCTTTTACCTGCAATATCAAGGCCTTCTAACTGATTTCCCTGCTTCTAGGCCTTTTCCCCCGTATCTGTTCTCCACAGTACTCCCCTCCACTCCCAGATGGTCTTTGGAAACAAGTCTGCATCAAATTCCTGCTTAATCTTTAAAGATCTGTCCATGCATTCATCCATTCTGAATTCATTCAGCAAACATTCATTTTCTACTGGCTTGCAAAATCCATTGAAAGTTCTCAAGTTTGAGCTTCTCAGCCAGGGCTCTGCCTCATCTGAACCCTGCCTGTATCTCCAGCCTCTTCTCTGCCTCATGCTTTAGGTTCCAGCAACACTGAATGGCGTCTTCATAGGTACTGTGCTATTTCTTCTTTGTGTATTTGCCCTTGTTCTCTTTGCTTGGAATCTTCTCCCTGTTTCCTTTCTCCACCTCCTCCTCCTCACCTAATTAGGCTGCTCCTTTTCACCTAATTAACCCAGTTTATAAATGGGACTCATTTATAAAGTTTAGGTCCACCTCGTCCAGGAAATTTTTTCCTGACACCTCCTTCCTCCCAGTCTCGGTTGGGTACTCCAGCATTATGCTTCCACCCTTTGTATAGAGCAATCATCATATTTACCACATCTACTATTAATATAATTGTTTCTGTGTTTCTCTCCTCTACAAGATTTATTGTTTTATAGATGAGGTCTTGGTGTGTTGCCCAAGCTGGACTTGAACCCCTAGGCTCATGTAATCCTTCCACCTCAGTCTCGCAAGTAGCAGGGACGACAGGTACGTGCCACCATGCCTGGCTAAGACTGAGTTTTTTGAAGGCTGGGCTCATATATTATCTCTTTATTCCCAGCACTAGAATGGCACAAGGTACACAGGAGTGTAGTAATTTTGACTGAATGATCAAATGAGTGAAGCCAAAAGTTATATGATGCAGTGGTTAAGAACCCATTCTTTGGAATTCAAATCGTAGCTCTGGCACATATTGGCTATGTTACTTGAACATGTTACTTATCTTCTCATCCTTAATTTTCTCTTCTTAGAATGGAGTTGTGAGTATTAAAATGAGACCATGTAAGTAAGACATTTAGCATATTTCCTAGCATATAGTATGCACTTGATAAAGGTATGCTGAAAACCAGGGGATCCTGAAGTAAAGGCCAGGCCTAGCCTAGGGCAGTGATCTCCAGAAACCCCCCTCATTGTTTTGTGAATGCATAGACAGTGATGCAGTCTGTTAGCAGGGAGATTATAATCTTGTTTGGAAAGTAGAATTACATCCACATTAAACATTCAGAGAACTGTGAGGGTAGTTTGTCCACATCCAACAATAAGATGTAGAGAAGAGAAGATAGCACAGTGAAGGCCTTAGGGAGGAGGTGAGGCTTGAAAGTTAAATAGGATTTGGGTTTTAGGAGAAAGGAATACCAGGAGACCATATTAAGAATGACTTAGGCTGGGCGTGGCTGCTACCTGTAATCCCTGCACTTTGGGAGGTCAAGACAGGAGGATGGCTTGAGGCCAGGAGTTTCAGACCAGTATAGGCAACATAGTGAGACCCCATCTCCATAAAAAATAAAACAAATTAGCAAGGCATGGTGGTGTATATCTGTAGTCCCAGCTACTCAGGAGGCTGAGACTGGAGGACCACTTTAGCCCAAGGAAGTTGAGGCTGCAGTGAGCTGTAATGATGCCCTGCACCCAGCCTGGGCAACAGAATGAGACCCTGTCTCAGAAAAAAAAAAAAAAAAAAAAAAGTGATTTATTTGGGAGACGCTGTTCAGTATATTATACCTGAAGGGTATACATACAGGCATACCTTGGAGACATTATGGGTTTGGTTCTAGACAACTGCAATAAAGTGAGTCACATGAATGTTTTGGTTTCTTAGTGCATATAAAAGTTATGTTTATACTATACTGTAGTCTGTTAAGTGTGCAGTAGCATTATGGCTGAACAAACAATGTACATACCTTAATTAAAAATACTTTGCTAAGAAATGTATCAGTCACCGGAGCCTTCAGTGAGTTGTGATCTTTTTGCTGATGTTGGGCGGGTCTTGCCTTGATATTGGTGGCTGCTGACTGATCAGGGTCACGGTTACTGAAGATTTGGGTGTCTGTGGCAATTTCTTTTTTTTTTTTTTTTTTTTTTTGAGACGGAGTCTCGCTCTGTCACCCAGGCTGGAGTGCTGTGGCCAGATCTCAGCTCACTGCAAGCTCTGCCTCCCGGGTTCACGCCATTCTCCTGTCTCAGCCTCCCCGGTAGCTGGGACTACAGGCGCCGCCACGTCGCCCGGCTAGTTTTTTGTATTTTTTAGTAGAGACGGGGTTTCACCGTGTTAGCCAGGATGGTCTCGATCTCCTGACCTCGTGATCCGCCCGTCTCGGCCTCCCAAAGTGCTGGGATTATAGGCTTGAGCCACCGCGCCTGGCCTAGCAATTTCTTAAAATAAGACAATAAAGTTTGCTGCATCGATTGATTTTCACAAAAATTTTTCTGTAGTAAGTGATGCTGTTTGATGACTTTTTTTTTCTTTTTGTCTCATTTATTTTTTGAGCCCAGTTTATGGATTTTTATAGCATTTTACCCACAGTGTAACTTCTTTCAAAAATTGGAATCAGTCCTGTTAAACCCTGCTGCTACTTTATGAGCTAAGTTTATGTCCTGTGTTGACGTTTCTTTTTATTTATTTATTTTTTGAGATGGAGTCTCACTCTGTCACTCAGGCTGGAGTGCAGTGGTGCGGTCTCAGCTCACTGCAACCTCTGCCTCCTGGGTTCAAGGGATTCTCCTACCTCAGCCTCCTGAGTACTGGGACTGAGGGTGCCTGCTACCACACCTGGCTGATTTTTGTGTTTTTAGTAGAGATGGGGTTTCACTATGTTGGCCAGGCTGGTCTTGAACTCCTGACCTTGTGATCTGCCTGCCTCAGCCTCCCAAAGTGCTGGGATTATAGGTGTGAGCCACTGCACCCAACCTCTTCTTTTTTTTTTTTTTTTTTTTTATGGAGAGACAGAGTCTCTTTCTGTCATCCAGGCTGGAGTGCAGTGGCACTATCTCAGCTCATGCCAACCTCTGCCTCCTGGGTTCAAGAGATTCTCGTGCCTCAGTCTCCTGAGTAGCTGGGATTCCAGGCGCGTGCCACCACACCTGACTAATTTTTGTATTGTTAGTAGGGACAGGGTTTCATCATGTTGGCCAGGCTGGTCTTGAACTCCTGACCTCAAGTGATCTGCCTGCCTCGGCCTCCCAGAGTGCTGGGATTACAGGCATGAGCCACAACACCCAGCCCTTTGTTGACATTTCAGTAATGTTCACTACGTCTTCACCAGGAATATAATTCATCTTAAGAAACCATTTTCTTTGCACATCCATAAGAAGCAGCTCCTCATCCATTAAAGTATGATCATGAGATTGCAGCATTTCAGTCACATCTTCAGGCTCTACTTATAATTTTAGTTCTCTTTATTTCTGCTACATTGGGAGTGACTTCCTCCATTGAAGTCTTGAACCTCTCAAAGTCATCCATAAGGGTTGGAATCAACTTCTTCCAAATGCCTGTTTATGTTAATATTTTGACCTCCTCCCATAAATTACAGATGTTCTTAAGGGCATCTAGAATGGTTGAATCCTTTTTTTTTTTTTTTTTTTTTTTTTGAGGCGGAGTCTCGCTCTGTCGCCCGGACTGGAGTGCAGTGGCAGGATCTCAGCTCACTGCAAGCTCCGCCTCCCGGGTTTGCGCCATTCTCCCGCCTCAGCCTCCCGAGTAGCTGGGACTACAGGTGCCCGCCACCTCGTCCGGCTAGTTTTTGTATTTTTAGTAGAGATGGGGTTTCACTGTGTTAGCCAGGATGGTCTCGATCTCCTGACCTCGTGATCCGCCCGTCTCGGCCTCCCAAAGTGCTGGGATTACAGGCTTGAGCCACCGCGCCCGGCCGGTTGAATCCTTTTCAGAAGGTTTTCAATTTACTTTGCCCAGGCCCATCAGAAGAATGTGTTTCTTAATTAATATACCCTTAAGAAATGTGTTTCTTAATTAATAACACTTGAAAGTCAGAATTACTTCTTGATCCATGGGTGGCAGAATGGATGTTGTTTTATCAGGCACTAAGGCAATATTTATCTCCCTGTATAATGTATCTCCATCAGGGATCTTGGGTGCATTGTCAGTGAGCAGTACTATTTTGAAAGGAATCTTTTTTTTATGAGCAGTAGTTCTTAACAGAGATCTTAAAATATTCAGTCAGTCATGCTGTAAACACATGTGCTGTCATCCAGGCTTTGTTGTTCCATTTATAGAGCACAGGCAGAGTGGACTGAGTATAATTCTTAAGGGCCTTAGGATTTCTGAAATGGTAAATGAGCACTGGCTTCAGTTTTGAGTCTCCAGCTGCATTAGTTCCTAACAAGACAGCCTGTCCTTGAAGCTTTGAAGTCAGGCACTGACTTCTCTCTACCTTTGGAAGTCCTAGATGGCATTTTCTTCCAGTAGCATCAAAGATCACTGATCACAGATCATTGTAACAGGTATAATAATAATGAAAAAGTTTGAAATATTGTGAGAATTACTAAAATGTGACAGAGACATGAAGTGAACACATGCTGTTGGGAAAATGGCACCGAAAGACTTGCTTCACAGATTTGCCAGACTGTCAATTTGTAAAAAAGTGCATTATCTTTGAAATGTAATAGAGCAGAGCACAAAGAAGGTATGCCAGTATGTATGTGTTTCTTGGGGAAAAGGAGAGAGAGGGATGGGCAAGTGGGACTAGTTCTGTGAAGAGGAAAGGAAGGTAAAATACGTAACCACTGTGGAGTTACATTATGACAAGCTTAACTTCAGGCATGAGGGACTTGAGATGGATCAGGGCAGGGCAAGTTTCCAGGACTGTGGTGGATATTGTGGTAGCCTCCAGCCACATGGAGTTATTTAAGTATTAAGTAAAAAATGTAGTTCCTCTGTTGTCCTAGCTACATTTTAGATGCTCGATTGTCACATGGTGGGTAATTTATTGGACAGCTCAGGTGTAAAACATTTCCATCATTGCAGAAAATTCTGTTGGACAGCACTATTTGAGGTTACCTGGTTTCTGGCCTTGTGTGTTCTATCAGATCACTTGAGTTCTTTAAGGAATAATCAGAATTTCTTTCTGACAAATCCCCTCAACTCTAGAATGAAAGATAGAGAGCCGGGCTGGGCGCGGTGGCTCACACCTGTAATCCCAGCACTTTGGGAGGCTGAGGCGGGCGGATCCCCTGACATCAGGAGTTCGAGACCAGCCTGGCCAACATGGTGAAACCCCGTCTCTATTAAAAATACAAAAAGCCGGCGCGGTGGCTCAAGCCTGTAATCCCAGCACTTTGGGAGGCCAAGGCGGGCGGATCACGAGGTCAGGAGATCGAGACCATCCTGGCTAACACGGTGAAACCCCATCTCTACTAAAAATACAAAAAATTAGCGAGGCGTGGTTGCAGGTACCTGTAGTTCCAGCTACTCGGGAGGCTGAGGCAGGAGAATGGCCTGAACCTGGGAGGCGGAGCTTGCAGTGAGCCGAGATCCGGCCACTGCACTCCAGTCTAGATGACAGAGCAAGACTGTGTCTCAAAAAAAAAAAAAAAAAAAGTACAAAACTAGCCAGGTGTGTTAGTGCACGCCTATAATCCCAGCTGCTCGGGAGGCTGAGGCAGGAGAATCACTTGAACCCATGAGGTGGAGTTTGCAGTGAGCCAAGACTGCCCCATTGCATTCCAGCCTGGGCAACAGCAAAACTCCATCTCAAAAAAAAAAAAAAAAAGAGGATATAGAGGTGAAAAATAGATAATTGGGATTTATCCACTTAGATGTGAGAATGGATAGGATTGCCCAAAGAGCCATAGAAGGAAGGGAGAGAGAAGGCAGGAAGGAAAACTGGGATAATTATTACTCTCATTGCAGAGTAAATAGCTTTTGATAATTCACTTGTAAATATCTATTGTATGCCCGCTGTATGCCAAGTGTTAGATTAGGTGCTAGGGGTATATTGATAAGCAAACATGGGCATGACCACTGTTACAGAGTTTTCAGTTTATGGAGTTTTACAGGAGGGACTGGGTTGAAGATTCAGGAACGCCCATCCTTTTGCACTTGCCATATTGTAAAACACTGCATTCCTAGAAGTTGGAATTGGAGGCTGAAACGGGTGAAGTTATTATTTAAGGTTAGTTACATAACCATTGTGCAGTCACTGCTTCAGCTTCTCAGGAAGTAGTAAAAAGAAACACCATAACTTGAGAACTTTGGGGGAATAAAGTATCTGTGTTGATGGAGGGCAGGAAGGTAGTTCCTATTATCCTGCATCTGTCAGCCATACTCTCTGCTGCCCACTGGATTCCTCTCTATCCCTGCTCTCAAAATCTGTTCTCTTCTGGCTTCTCTTATTGTCAGTGTGAGTAGTCAGTCACCACATATTTCCCAGTGCCTGGTGAAGACATACTTCACTTCTCAGTCTGTTACCTGCTCATTCATCAGTTTCCAGCAAGTACAAACAGATGCCCCTTGGAATGCACAGCATTTAAAAATGGGACCTGCCCATAGGACCATCATCATTTGAGGCTCCAGGTTTAGGATTTTAGATTTATAGCTGAATCTTCATGCACCTGCATCAATTCCTTCACAGAGACTTGCTGAATTGTCTTTTTGACCTCTCTGGCCCACATTATATTAGCAGCCTCTTCACTAATCTCTGACTCTAGATTTCTCCATGGTAGACTGCCTACACACAGCTGTTAAGTGTTCTTTGGATGCTGTTGTTTTACTGTGAAGCTCAAAACTGGCAGTTGTCTCCTCTTGATTATGTTAAATGTGAACTTTTCAGCCTAGTATTCTTTCGACACCTCTTGTCTTTTTTTGTGACTCTCCAAGGCAGCTCCTGTGGTTTGGTCAACTAAATCTGCTTTTACCCTGACCTATGGCTTGCCATTGCCGAAATCTGTGCTGTCACTTTTGCTATTTAAAATGGAATGGCCCCTCCTACTCCATTTCTTCTTTATCAGTCCCCTTGGCTCCTAGCCGTCTCTAACCAGGAGGTTTCTGGAAGCCTGTACTGGCTAATACAGGACTTTTTACCTCCTTAGTGCTCATATACTCGCACTAAAATCTTATTCATTTGAATTTACATCTCCTCAGCTGTCGTTTGCTCACTTTGCCTTGCATTGTCTTGTGTTTGCAGATGGAAATAAAACTGATTTTTAAAAATCAGGTTTCTTTTTTCTTTGCTTATGGACATGAAACTTTTGCAGAGGGGATAAGTGCTGCCTTGAGTGTAGGCAGGTTTCCAGGAGAGGCGTGTTAGAGGCTTGAGGACTGATAAGAGTCTGGAGTATAGAGAGGCATCCTCTCTCTGCCCATAATTCCCTGTTTCACCTCATTGGGTGATCTCATCCTCTCTCTTTGCCTCAGCCTCTGTGACATGTTGATGCCTCTCAAATATATGCATTTAGTCCATTCCCCTCTCCTGAGGTTCATACCCATATATCACAGCTTGAGTCTTGGATCTTCCACAGGCAACTTAAACTAATTACATTTCAATATGAAATTGGTCATTCTTTCTTCACCTTCCTTTTTATCTCCAAATTACGTCTCCTTGTGTATTTTTCATTTTGGGTAATGGGCATCTTCCAAATTAGAAGTCTTTGGTCAGTGTCTCTCTCTCTCTTTTTTTTTTTCCTTGAGATGCAGTCTTGCTGTATCGCCCAGGCTGGAGTACAATGGTGCGATCTCGGCTCACTGCAACCTCTGCCTCCTGGGTTCCAGCGATTCTTCTGCCTCAGCCTTCTGGGTAGGTGGGACTACAGGCATCTGCCACCACGCCCGGCTAATTTTTGTATTTTTAGGTCAAACAACACGGTATTTGTTTTACCATGGCCTCCCAAAGTGCTGGGATTACGGGCCTGAGACACTGCACCTGGCCAGTGTCTCCTTTTATTCCTTTGTCATTCCCCAAATGTCATCATTAATTAAGTATGTCTTCCAGATTTCTCCTGGCTCTTCTTGCTCTCCATCCCCTTTGCTTCGGCCATTGTTGAGGCCTCATCTCTCTTCTGAATTTCTCGTCTTTCTCTTTTACTGATAGTCCACAACAAGCCATAAGGGTTGTTTTTCAAAAGAACATCAGCACTTCCATTGTTTTGCAGGTTTTGTATTGCACAAAATTGCCACGTTCACACTTTAGAAATTGTAGGTTTGCAGCTGGGTGTGGTGGCTCACGCCTGTAATCCCAGCACTTTGGGAGGCTGAGGCAGGCGGATCACCTGAGGCCGGGAGTTCGAGACCAGCCTAACCAACATGGAGAAGCCCCATCTCTACTAAAAATATAAAATTAGCTGAGCGTGGTAATACATGCCCGTAATCCCAGCTACTCGGGAGGCTGAGGCAGGAGAATTGCTTGAACCCAGGAGGCAGAGGTTGCTGTGAGCCAAGATTGCGCCATTGCACTCCAGCCTGGGCAACAAGAGTGAAACTCTGTCTCAGAAAAAAAAAAAAAAGAAATTGCAGATTTGCATATTTATTATGACTGTCTTCTGGCAGATGGGAGTAAAATATATTGTTCTAACATCAGTATGTTATGACAAGGAAGGAAAACCTATGACACAGACACCTAAGCACTAGGGAACATCTTTTTTATGTCCTTAGTTCTCTGGCAGACAAACTCCTCATCCTTTACAACCTCACATTAATATGCCTTCCTCGTGAAACCTTTTAAAATACTCTCCACAAGAGTCAGTCTTTTTACTCGGCTAATGCCATATTTGGTTACTCTTTTGTAGTGTTTATCACATTATACTGTAAATATTGGTATATGATTCTCTCTGTCCTACTGTACTCCAGGATCCTCAGGGACAGGGACAATGTCCCTATTTTATTCATCCTTTGACTTTCAATATGTAGCCTAATGTCCAGCACATATCAATACATGTGTAACAGGCCAGGTGTGATGGCTCATGCTTATAATCCCAGCACTTTGGGAGGCCAAGGTGGGTGGATCACCTGAGGTCAGAAGTTTGAGACCAGCCTGGCCAACATGGTGAAACCCCGTCTCCACTAAAAATACAAAAATTAGCCAGGTGTGGTGGTGGGTGCCTGTAATCCCAGCTACTCAGGAGGTCGAGGCAGGAGAATTGCTTGAACCTGGGAGGTGGAGGTTGTGGTGATAGATAGATAGATAGATAAATAAATAAATAAATGTGTAATGAATATTTGATTGCTTAGCATGATTCAGTCAGGGAGGTAAATACTTACTCACATTATCTCATTTAATCTTCACAACAGCCTCCTGAGTCCCATCATTATCATGGTTTATAGGTGAGAAAATTGAGACTAGGGTGGCAAAGTCACTTGCCTCAAGATGAACAGCTGGTAAATCACATGCATGGTGGCACCAGGTGTGGTCCTGGAGGACTTGTGCTGGTGGATCTGTTTTTCTAGTGATTCTCTTGTTTTGTCCCTCAGAGTGATGATGCGGGTGTGCTGGTTGGTGAGACAGGACAGCCGGCACCAGCGAATCAGACTTCCACATTTGGAAGCAGTTGTGATTGGGCGTGGCCCAGAGACCAAAATCACTGATAAGAAATGTTCTCGACAGCAAGGTAACTGGTCATAGAAATGTGGAGACTACTATGTTTGGTTATGTGGCATAGTGATAACCAAAGATGCATATTTTCTGGGTGCTCTTGATGGAAAATCTATTGTCTGCCAAAAATACAGCTCAGGAACTGAGCTCTTTTAGCCAACACCAGGGCTCTATTTATTCCTGATTCTGCCCTCCCAGTGTGGTAATGTTCCAGGCAGGGTGGGTGAAGGTTGGGAGCAGGCAAGTTCATCCTGTACCATGGGATGGTGGAATTGAGTCCTGCCCTTTCCCCAGGGACATTGCTCAATGGGCAGCAAGATGTAAACTCTGGAGTCTACAGGTGAAACCATGTCTCTCTGAGAAGTAATGGGGTAGTGCCATCCTTTACATATTGCTTCATGCAGAGAGTAACATCTTTATGAGACAGTGGCATCTAGCACTTGTCTTAGGGTTTAATAACATGAAAGTCCTTGCCCTCAGAAAAAAATCCTTACCATGTATCTCGTTTTTTCCTGTAAACATGCACACTGCTGCCTGGAGTGTGACTCCCCACAGCAAGGTTTCCCAAGGGTTCTGAACTTAGAGAGTTGGCATCTGCAGCACTGATTATGATCTTTTCTATATGAGTTAATCTAAGTGGAGGGATACAAAGCCATGCCTGAGCTGGGTAGGCCCAAGATGCAGAAGAAGCAGCTGCTTCTCTTTCTGTTCCCTTCCTCACAACAGCAACTGAAGGGGCATGTATGTGGCACCCTGTCCTCTCTGGGGAGCAGCTATGGTGATTCTTCTTTCCTCCCTGTTTCAACTCCAGATACCTTGCTCATTTATCAGAACAGGAATGCTTAATGTTACCACTTCTCACACATGCTCAGATTGTTCTGTCTCTGCAATCATCTTTCTAGAACATTCTACTCCCTCCACCCAAAGCCACCTGAGTTTCTGTTTTCTAGGAATGTGACTTTTACTGTTTTCTCTTTTAAAGACATCTGATAGTTTTTGTTTTTCCAAAATAATATTGGAAGCTTGATTTAATCCTTGGTCAAGAGTTTGTTTGAGAAATGGGTCTTTTTTTTTTCTCCTGAGACAGGGTCTCACTCTGTTGCCCAGGCTGGAGTGTAGTGGTGCGATCTTGACTCACTGCAACCTCTGCCTTCTGGGGCTCAAGTGATTCTCCCACCTCCGTCTCCCAAGTAGCTGGGACTATAGGCACGTGCCGCCACACCTGGCTAATTTTTGTATTTTTTTTTGTAGAGACGGGGTTTTGCCACGCTGCCCAGGCTGGGAGAAATGGGTCTTCTCTTCTGGCGGCAGAGTCTGTGATCATGAGCAGGCCAGGGGTTCTGGAATAGGGAAACTTGTGGGGATTAATTGAAGCTGCCTCACAGGGATCTTGGCAATAGCTAAGGGAGTATGTATGCTGTTGGACATTTTATGGAAGGATTTAAACCTTTAGAAATTGGTGGGATTTGGAGCTCCAGCCACCTGCATAACAGGTGATTGCTAATAGGCCTTTAAGGAAACATCTGTTCAGCTGCCTCCTGTAGTGAAGCTTCATTGTTTTCTTTCGGGAAAATAGGAGCAAGTGCCTGGTTCTTTGTTGCATTTGTGTTTAACTTTTTCCAATCTCTTTCAGTACAGTTGAAAGCAGAGTGTAACAAGGGATATGTCAAGGTAAAGCAGGTAGGTGTATTTGTAACTTGGAATTTTACACTTGATGATTTTCTTATGCTGTTGACTTTAGAGTGTCTGTGCCAGCCAGTGAAGGCTTCTCTGTCATGTATGGAAGTGATGGAGTAATATAGGTGAACATTAGGCAAGGTGCTTGGCATATAGTAAGTGGTTAATGTAGCAGTGGCTATCTTACTGTAGGTGCTGTTGCTATTATTATAATTATTTTCTGATTGTTTATCCCATAGGTAGGAGTCAATCCCACCAGCATTGACTCAGTCGTAATTGGGAAGAACCAAGAGGTGAAGCTGCAGCCTGGCCAGGTTCTCCACATGGTGAATGAACTTTATCCATATATGGTAGAGTTTGAGGAAGAGGCAAAGAACCCTGGCCTGGAAACACACAGGAAGAGAAAGAGATCAGGCGACAGTGATTCTATAGAAAGGGATGCTGCTCACGAAGCTGAGCCTGGGACAGGGCTGGAACCTGGGAGCAACCATAACCAATGCTCCATGCCTCCAAATAAGGGAAAAGATGCACCTATCAAAAAGGTGAGGGTACTGTGATTGGTAGATGATGTGGAGAAGAAATGAAATATAATGACTGCTTAATTGTTTTGTACACTGTAAAGTTCAGAAATGTGTGAGGGGTTGTTAACCATGATGAAAGAGTCACTTGTTTGTGGCATGAAAATCATTTAGATGAATGTTCCTGTATGTGCTTTTTTCTTAAATTCCTGAGGTAAGCCACTTGAAGGTAGAGCAATAATGGCAGTGTGCACTTAACATTGAACAACTAAAATGGATCAGTTGTTTATGCATCTATAAAAGGTTTTCATAGATCATGTAATTCATATGCTGATGTCAAAGTGGAGAATTGCTCAGGCTTTAGTTTGAGTGAGAGAGGGCAAAGAAGATATGACTCATACTCTGGCATTTCTCGCCTTCATCTAGACAGCCAGCTGTGAATATAGGAAGGCTGGCTGGGTGCAGTGGTTCACGCCTGTAATCTCAGCACTTTGGGAAGCTGAGGCAGGCAGATCACTTGAGGGTCAGGAGTTTGAGATCTGCCTGGACGACATTGTGAAACTCCATCTCTATTAAAAATACAAAAATTAGCTGGGCGTGGTGGTGCACGCACGCTTGTAATCCCAGCTACTCAGGAGGCTGAGGCAGGAGGATTGCTTGAACCTGGGAGGCAGAGGTTGCAGTGAGCTGAGATGGTGCCACTGCACTCCAGCCTGGGCGACAGAGTGAGACTCTGTCTCAAAAAACAACAACAATAAAATATGGCTGGGTGTGCTGGCTCACGCCTTTAATCCCAGCGCTTTGGGAGGCTGAGATGAGCGGATCACCTGAGGTCAGGAGTTCAAGATCAGCCTGACCAACGTGGTGAAACCTCCTCTCTACTAAAAATACAAAAGTAGCTGGGCATGGTGGTGCACGCCTATAATTCCAACAACTCCAGAGGCTGAGGCAGGGGAATCGTTTGAACCCAGGAAGCAGAGGTTGCAGTGGGCCGAGATCACGCCATTGTGCTCCAGCCTGGGCAACAAGAGCGAAACTCCGTATCAAAAAAACAAAAAAGAAAAAAAAGAATATAGGGTCGGGTGTGGTGGCTCACACCTGTAATCCCAGCACTTGGGGAGGTGGAGGCGGGTGGATCACCTGAGGTGAGGAGTTCAAGACCAGCCTGGCCAACCTGGTGAAACTCCATCTCTACTAAAAAATACAAAAATTAGCTGGGCGTGGTGGTGGGCACCTGTAATCCCAGCTACTTGGGAGGCTGAGGCAGGAGAATCACTTCGGAGGCTGCATTGAGCTGAGATTGCGCCACTGCACTCCAGCTTGGGTGAGACAGAGCGAGACTGTCTCAAAAAAAAAGAATATAGGAAGGCAATGGAGTGAAGTAAAGTCAAGTGAATCTTGTTTAATTCTCAAAAACTAAGTTTATTTCCAAGTTTAGTTGTGCTGTCACACAGTATTAACTATTGCCAAATTTAATTATTGGCATTTATAATTTACATTGCTTGTTTTTTTTTTTTTTTTTTTAGGAATCACTGGGCCACTGGAGTCAAGGCTTGAAGATTTCTATGCAGGACCCCAAAATGCAGGTCAGAATACAAGTTTGGAATTTCAGTACATTTCATGTTGTAAATGACTACTCCACAGAGGTCTTAATTACAAATGAAATCAAAGGATGTCAGTCTTTCTGAATGAGATTCATTTTATTGGACTTTTCTGTGAGAACAAGAGGTTTTTCCCATTGGCAATAAAGTAGCAACTGGACTCGTTTGGAGAGAAAGCTAAGTTCTTCAAATGAGTATCCCCTCTACCTTGTCCCTTTTAAACTTCTGGGTACTTTAAAGGGAAGTTGCATTAACCCTAGTATGGTTCCTTTCAGGGGAGCATCAGAGATAATATACTGTGATAGTAGTACTGTGCTGCCCTGGCATTAACAGTCAGACATCCCTGTAATCCCAGCACTTTGGGAGGCCAAGGTGGGAGGATCACCTGAGGTCAGGAGTTTTGAGATCAGCCTGACCAACATGGAGAAACTCCGTCTCTACTAACAATACAAAAAATTAGCTGGGCGTGGTGGCACATGCCTGTAATCCCATCTACTCGAGAGGCTGAGGCAGGAGAATCGCTTGAATCCGGAGGTGGAGATTGCGGTGAGCTGAGATCACGCCATTGCTCTCCAGCCTGGGCAACAAGAGTGAAACTCTTATCTCAAAAAAACAAAAACAAAAACAGGCATCATCCTTGAGGAGCCTTTGGGTTACACTTCAATTACATTCCTGGTTGACAAGGGGCAGGTCTAATAGGGCTCACTGGAACCCATGTGTATGTGTCACACAGTCTGCCATGTTGGAGTGGAGAAGGATGCTTTTGAATTTATGCCTACAGAGATTTTACATCAGATCCTTGGGAACTATTTTGTACTATGCATCTTCTGTGTATTCTGTGTAGTGTGGTGGTTGAAAACAGACTCTGGGCCGGGCGTCGTGGCTCAAGCCTGTAATCCCAGCACTTTGGGAGGCCGAGACGGGCGGATCACGAGGTCAGGAGATCGAGACCATCCTGGCTAACACGTGAAACCCCATCTCTACTAAAAGATACAAAAAAAAAACTAGCCGGGCGAGGTGGCGGGTGCCTGTAGTCCCAGCTACACGGGAGGCTGAGGCAGGAGAATGGCGTGAACCTGGGAGGCAGAGCTTGCAGTGAGCTGAGATCTGGCCACTGCACTCCAGCCTGGGCGACAGAGCGAGACTCCATCTCAAAAAAAAAAAAAAGAAAACAGACTCTGGAGTCAAGTAGATCTGAGTTGGAATCCTAGATTTCCCTCTTAGGAACTATGACTTGTGCAAGACACTCAACCTATCTGAATCTTAGTGCTCTCATCTCTCAAAACTGGGCTACTAAAACCATTTGCACAAGACTGTGAGAATTAAGTGACTTAGAGAATATAGCAACCAGGCACACAGAAGATTCTTAGTAGATGTCTGTTTCCTTCTCTTGTGTCCCTCTGCTAGGTTTACAAAGATGAGCAGGTGGTGGTAATAAAGGATAAATACCCGAAGGCCCGTTACCATTGGCTGGTCTTACCATGGACCGCCATTTCCAGTCTGAAGGCTGTGACCAGGGAGCACCTTGAACTCCTCAAGCATATGCACACTGTGGGGGAAAAGGTGATTGTAGATTTTGCTGGGTCCAGCAAACTCCGCTTCCGATTGGGCTACCACGCCATTCCGAGTATGAGGTAAGCCATGTGGGTAGTGCTGCTGGCTCCTGGTTCTGTCCAGGTGGGCAGATAGTTTAAGCATGGGCTTGCTGAAGGCGCTGATTGCACTGAGGCCCAGGGAAGTGGGATGGAGTTTTTCCAAAGCAGGTAGGCTGAAGCCTCCACCTCTGCCTGACTTGCATGCGAGCTCTGAGTTCCCACTTCTGCCTATAATTCAGTTACATTTGGTTCTTTGTTCCTCTCAAAATAAAAACCTTCGAGAGCCTAATATATGAACTAGATGAAGCAGCTTCGTTATCCTCAAATGAAGAATTGTGGTCAGTGGCTTTTTTTTTTTTTTTTTTTTTTGAGGCGGAGTCTCGCTCTGTTGCCCGGACTGGAGTGCAGTGGCCGGATCTCAGCTCACTGCAAGCTCCGCCTCCCGGGTTCCCGTCATTCTCCTGCCTCAGCCTCCCGAGTAGCTGGGACTACAGGCGCCCACCACCTCGCCCGGCTAGTTTTTGTATTTTTAGTAGAGACGGGGTTTCACTGTGTTAGCCAGGATGGTCTCGATCTCCTGACCTCGTGATCCGCCCGTCTCGGCCTCCCAAAGTGCTGGGATTACAGGCTTGAGGCACCGCGCCCGGCCTACTTTTATCAGATTCTTCAAAAGCATCTGTAACCCCAGAATGATTAAGGACCATTACTCTGAAGGAAACAAACATCATAGACTTCTGTAATGACAGCTTAGTAGATCCAGGATTTGAAAATAAAATGAGAGAAAAGTGTAGAATCTGTTTTCCTGTGGCTTATGCCCAGAAGGATTCAGAAAGGAATGATTGATTTCTTTCAAAGGATACAAGCAAGGTGGCTCTCCATGATTCCTTTGATTTAAGCAATAAGATGATGAGTCTAGATTTTAGAGTTTCTATTTTGTTTTTTTAAAAACTGTGATAGAATATACATAACAAAATTTACATTTTAGTCGTCTTTAAGTGTACAATTCATTGGCATTACTATATGCATATTGCTATGCAGCTATTATTACCATCCGTCTCCAGAACTGTTTTCTCTTCCCAAACTGAAACTCTGTGCCTTAAATAATAACTCTCCATTTCCCCCTCCCACTCGTGGCAACCACCATTGTACTTTCCTTCCCTGTGAATTTGACTACTCTAGGTACCTCATATTAGTGGAATCATACAGGGACATACTTGTCCTCTTGTGACTGGCTTGTTTTACTTAGCATAATGTCTTCAAGGCTCATCCATGTTGTAGCATGTGACAGGATTTTCTCTGCTTATTTATTTATTTTTTTTAACTACCAACACTCACATTTTATTTAGGTGAATAATTACAACTTAGGTTACTGGCCACTTTAACCAAATGAAATCTTTGTGCCAGATTTTTCCCTAGTCAGTACTGATTCTTTTAAATTGAGGCATAACTTACATACAATAAAGTGCATAATAAGATGCATAGTTTGATCAGTTTTCATAAGTGCGTACAATCTTGCCACTATCATTCTGATTAAGATACAGAAGATGTCTATCCTTTCATCCCAGAAAGTTCCCTTGTACCCCTTTCCAGTCAATCCTCCCTCAAGCATTGCTTTTATTTCCTTCAGCATAGATAGTTTTTGTCTCTTCTAGAGCTACCACGTATAAATGGAATCATACATTGCATACTTTTTTTTGGTCTGGCTTTTTTGGGTCAGCATAATGTTGAGATTCATGTGTGTTATTATGTATATCATGGACATATGTACTTTATTTTATTTTTTCCCCTTCAGTAAATATTTAGGAATCCCAGCCTGGGCAACATGGCAAAACCTGTCTCTACAAAAAATACAAAAAATTAGCCGGCGGTGGTGGTGCACACCTGCTACTTGGGAAGTTGAGGTGGAAGGATCGCTTGAGCCCAGGAGGTTGAGGCTGCAGTGAGCTATGGTTACGCCACTGTACTCCAGTCTGGGCAACAGAGTGAGACTCTGTCGCAAAAAAGAAGAAGAAGAAAAAAAAAAGAATAAATATTTGGAGATGGAATTGTTAGGTCATAGGGTGGATGTATGTTGTACCTCACTTTAAAAATACATTTTTATTGTTAAAGCTTGATTTGAAAATTTAGGAGGGAAAGTCACCCACAATCCTGTTTCCCTAATGCAGAGCCCCTGACTAACAGAGCCCTTGGCCACTGAGCCCTTTTCACATAGTGATCATGATGCCCTTACCTTTTTTATACAGTGAATGTTGTGCTATGGAGAATGCTCACAGCAAGAGCTGTGGTAGGTATATATGGGAGGCAAATTGAGCCAATAAGCAAAGTTGCTATTTATATATCCTTTTATATTACTCTGTATGATGTAATTTTGAATAAATGAACATGTTAGAAAGGAAAAGGTGATAAACAAGTGAACTTATTTTTCCTAGTGTAAAAGTAATGTTTTCAATTAAGAAAATATAAAAAATTAAGTATGAAAAAGAACAAAGACCTTCCATAATACTAACTGTAGGTAACTAAACTATAGACCTTATTTTAGATAACTAAACTATAGACCTTATTTGAATTTCACCAATTTTTCCTGTATTGTTCTTTTTCTACTCCAGAATCCAATCTCACATTTCATTTATTTGTTCTCTTCTTAGTCTCCCTCAATCTGTGACAATTCCTACTTTCCTGGCTTTCATGACCTTGACACTTTTGATGAGTACTGGCTAATTGTCTTTAGGATGTCTTTTAATATGAGTTTGTCTAATTTTTTTTTTCATGATTAGGTTGACGTTATCCATTTTTTAAATCACTGAAGTGATATTTCTGATTGTGTCCTTCTCAGTATATCATATGGGGGTGGCATGGTGTTGAGATCGTTTATTACTGGTGATATTAACCTTAATCATTTTGTTAAGGTGGTGTCTGCCAGGTTTCCACCTTCAAAATTACTGTTTTTTTTTTTTTTTAAATTCATGAATATTTTGGGTTAGATATTTTGAGACTATGCCACTGTTTCTCCTCAAATTTGCACCCAATGATTTTAGCATCTACTGGTGTGTCTTGCCTGTAATAGTTACTATATTGGTATTTACTCTATGGTGACTTTGTACTTCCTTCACCTAACTTATTGGTTGAAATTATTCTGTGTGAACGAGCTGTTCCGTCTTTCTCATTAGTTCTTTATTCAATCATTTAATAGTATGGACTCATGGATGTTTATTCTAGAGGTTATAATTCAATACTATAATTATTTTGTTGCGCAAATTGTTCAGCTTTGGTTATTGAAAGCCCGTTTCGGTCAGCTCTTGTGTGACTTTGATATGCCTTCAACATCTTTTGGGCAATTTATTTTCTGGCCCCAGGCTTATCTGGAATGAACCACTTTTCCAAAGAGCCCTAGGTCTTGGGCACTAGGTTTCTGTGAGAGAAGTGGTTGATTCCAGGGTGTCCTTGTGTCTAGGTCCTCTCAGCCAATAGAGCCAGAAATACCTGTATGAATCCTAACCCATACACACACACACACATACACACACACACACACACACAGCCCTATAATTCTGTGTTTGTTTGCCTTTATTTGTATGTGGAAAACCATGAGTTCATACTGATATCTCTGACACCATTCCAACTCTAAGTTTCATTCTTGTTTCCCTTTTTCCTTTTTTGTAACTGATTTCTCCAACAGTGAGAAACCTGGCTCTCATTAGTTACAATAAATTCATTTACTTGTTCAGTCCTAGTGTACCCATAAAATAGTCGCAGGATTCTTAACCCATACCCCTGTGAGAAAGATATTTACTAACTAGAGTGCAGTACTTGCCTATAGTTCTTTTTGTTTTTAGCCTTACCGTATCTAGTCAAAACACTGTTCTCCAAAGCTAGGTTAGTTACTGTATTTTCTTCCTCAGCCCCTTTAGTGTGGTTTCCTCATTCATTTGTAATACAGCTATGCTTATTTATTAGTGTTTATATTTCATTTTGGATTCTTTACACATGTTGATTGATTTTGATTATTTATTGGGAGGATGTGAAATACTACTGATTTTAAGAGTGAAAGCTGTTATACAAAAAGGCATTCTACTTGGTTTAACAAGTCCGAAAGAGAATTCCTGATTTTCTTCCCCAAACCTGCTTTTTCACCTAACCTTCTTTATCTCAGTAAGTAACACCATCCCAAAGCAACAGGCAGCCCATTAATAAGTTGTTTGTTCTATTCCAAAGTGCATTCAAAGTAAGAGTGCTTGTTGCCATCTCAGCTGCTACAGTTCAGCTGTAGGGTTGGCTGTGATTTTCTGGGCTAGACTGCTATAGCAGCCTCCTTAACTGGTTTCTCCCTATCTGTCCTTTCTTCACACAACAGTCAGAGTGATCTTTTAAACATGTAAATCAGGTTGCCCCATGGGCTTGGTTTGTGAGAAAGGGCCTGGTCCAGTCTGTCAGGACTACGGAGGCTTGTTTCTTGCCATCCTTTCCACCTTGGGTTTACGCACTTCTCACCTCCATCTGGCTGGGTGTGGGGAAGACCCGCCAGAGCCACAGAAGACAAGGTGGTTCCCATGGCCAAGTAAATGGACAAGATGGTGCAGAAGAATACAGCTGGTGCATTGGATTTGCCAAAGGAGCTTAAAAATATTCCCGTGACCTTGGAATTATTACAGCCCAGAGAAGAATCAGAATATCAGTTAATGCTAATGGCAAGCAGCATAAAGATGAAGAAGTTATATCTTCAACAGTCTGTCATGAAATCTGGGAAAAAGTTACTATCAACCGAGAAAGACCCTGAAGAAAAGAAAAAAGAACCTGTAGTAACATTGCAGAATAGCCCTGAAGCGAGAGAAGAAAGTAGCTCCGGTGGCAATGCAAGCAGCAGAGAGGGTGAGACAAATGCTGTAGATACTTGTGTTTCATCCTTTATTCAGGAATGAAGCACTTCTGACTCTGTTTGGTTAAAGTCTTGGGAGGTGCTTGCTGCAGCTCTCCGAACAGGAGATGGCTACACTGCTACTGGAACTGGTGAGGAAGAATTAGGATCTCAAATTGAGGAGGCTGTATATCAAGAAATTAAGGAATATAGATACAAAATGCAAAGGTAGAGTATGAAGTAGGATATCAAATCTTAAAGAGCAAAGAATCCAAATTTAAGGGAAAATGTACCATGTGAGAATATTTCTAGTGTCTTATTTGCTAGAATGATGGCACAGGAAATGGCCAGTGATGGGCTCAGAGAGAGATGGAAAAACTTGACCAAAGAAGCCATCAGAGAGCATTAGGTGGCCAAGGCAGGTGGAACCCAGAGTGGCTTGTTCACATATACAGATGTAGTGCTGATGGACTGATAACATTTGTTGTCTGTAATGAATGTGGACGTCAGTGGAAGTTCTGTTGAGCTGGAATAACTACCAAAATATCTGGACTATTTAGAAATTAGATTTTGTATGTTCATTGCAGCACTATTCACAGTAGCAAAGACTTGGAATCAACCATGATTGATACCTATCAGTGGTAGACTGGATGAAGAAAATGTGGTACATATACACCGCGGAATGCTACACAGCCATAGAAAAGAACGAGAACATGTCCTTTGCAGCAACATGGATGGAGCTGGAGGCCGTTATCCTAAGTGAACAAACACAGGAGCAGAAAACCAAATAACGCATGTTCTCTCATTTATAAACGGGAGCTAAATACAGAGCACACATGGAGACAAAGCAGGGAACGACCGACACTAGGGCCTATTTGACAGTGGAGGGAGGGAGGTTGGGGAGGATTGAAAAACTACCTATTAGGTGCTATGCTTATTACCTGGGTGGCAAAATAATCTGTATAGCAAACTCCTGTGACATACAATTTACCTATATAACAAATCTGCACATGTACCCCTGACCCTAAAAGTTTTAAAAAGTTACCTGTATTAAATATATTAATGATAGAAAAAAAGAGAACCAATTTGGTAGTTAGCAAAACATAAGTTATATCCAAAAAAATATGCTTTTAGCAGTGTGATGGGACAGAAGCCCAGTCATAGTAAATGGATCAAAAAGTGAGTATCAACAATAGAGCTTTAGGGTTTGTGAATCACTGGTGTAAGAAAGTGGGTCATGAAAGTTGAGTCAGCAGAAACAGTGCTAATCTGGCTTGTAGTTAAGGGAGAATTGTAGCCTTTTCCTGTCCTGCTCTCCTATCCCCCACCATGGATATTAAAGGTAGGAGAATATATACCATAAATGTTTATGGGACAGGTGATACCTCATTTAAAATCTGCTAGCTATTGATGATCAGAAATTGCACTTGAGCTTTATTTCTTTCATTTCGTCATCTTAGCAACCCTGTAAAGTAGGTATCTTCACTTCCATTTCACAGATAGGGTTGTTGGGGTTTAGAAAATGATAACCCCAAATAAAGGCCTCAGAAGCAAAGCTTCTCCTTGACCTTCTCCTGCCCCCTGTCTCTTGCCCCTCATTCTCCCCCTAAGCAAGCCATAGAAACTATAATTCCTTTCTCAAGGCAGGTTATAGAAACTAGAACCTTTCTTCCTCAAAGCCAACCACAAAACCCAAAACATTACTCTAACCTTCTTTTCTATGTAGACCTGCCTATAAAGAAATTCTCTGATCTACCTTGTTTGATAGTAGGTCATAAGACTGCCATTCCCATACCTGGGAAGAAGGAATGCTGCACAAAGAGGTTAAGAAGAATCTGGACAGACAGGCCTTGCTGGGTTTCCCCACTCAGTCTATTCTCATTAAGTCGTATACCCTTTTGAAGGAATAATAGTTCTATAGAGGCTTTTCATTCTTCAACAAATCCAAGTGTAAAAATGGATAGTTTTCCCTGTATTTTTGCATCTTCATTTGGAAGACTCCTGTGTCACATAAAACTTGGATTAAAAAAATTTGTTATGCTTTTCAAAAAACAAAAAAAAGATGGATTTTGTAATTAGATTTAAAGCTAGGCCAAGCAACTAGTTTTCCTATAAATTCGATTTTTAAAGCAGCACACTTGGGTTAGTCCTTGTTTTTGACCAAACGCCCCTTCTTTAAATACCTTCTTATATTGGAGACCATATGATAATTGTATTGTATCTGTTTCAGTTTTTTTTTTGTTTTCATTTTTTCTCTTTTCTTTTTTTTTTTTTTTGAGACGGAGGCTTGCTCTGTGGCTCAGGCTGGAGCGCAGTGGCCAGATCTCAGCTCACTGCAAGCTCCGCCTCCCGGGTTCACGCCATTCTCCTGCCTCAGCCTCCCGAGTAGCTGGGACTACAGGCGCCCGCCACCTCGCCCAGCTAGTTTTTTGTATTTTTTTTTAGTAGAGACGGGGTTTCACCATGTTAGCCAGGATGATCTCGATCTCCTGACCTCGTGATCCGCCCGCCTCGGCCTCCCAAAGTGCTGGGATTTACAGGCTTCAGCCACCACGCCCCGGCCTTTTCTTTTTCTTTTTTGAGACAGAGTCTCGCTCTTGTCGCCCAGACTGGAGTTCAGTGGCACAGTCTCAGCTCCCTGAAACCTCTGCCTCCCGGGTTCAAGCTAGTCTCATGCCTCAGCTGAGTAGCTGGGATTACAGGCATGCGCCACCATGCCCAGCTAATTTTTGTATTTTTAGTAGAGATGGGGTTTTGTCATATTGGCCAGGCTGGTCTTGAACTCCTGGCCTCAAATGATCCACCTGCCTTGGCCCCACCAAGTGCTAGGATTGTAGGCGTGAGCCACTGCACCCAGCTTTCTTTCCCCCTATTTTTATAAATGGATTTTTTTTTCTCATTTTTTGTTTTTGCTTTTGTTTTAAGAGATGGGAGTCTCACTCTGTCTCCCGGTCTGGAGTACAGTGTCAAGATGATAGCTCACTGCAGCCTTGAACTCCTAGGCTCCAGGTATCCTTTTGCCTCAGCCTCCTGAGTAGCTGGGGCTATGGGTGTACCACCATGCCTGGCTAATTAAAACAATTTTTTAGAGATGAGGGTCTCACTGTGTTGCCCAGGCCAATGTTGAACTCCTGACCTCAAGTGATCCACCTGTCTCAGCCTCCTGAGTAGCTGGGATTACAGGTACGAGCCACATGCTTGGGTCATTTTTATAAATTGATATGAAACTTTTATCAATTAAAATTCTGGTAATTTATTTTTATCTCTTAAGTGAAAATGTACCTTGACTTTTTTTTTTGACAGTTTGAAACATATGCAGTAGAAATTCTCTGTTAATACATAAATGGAAACTACATTTTTTTTCCATATTGGCATGTATCTACAAATATTAAAGGAGGAGAAAACGTAATATGATTTTAGATTTAACAAATATGGTGTATATTCAAATAATACTTGACCAACTTATCTAAATTGTACATAATATTTGAACTAGTATATGAATTTGATTTTAATTATGTTCACAAGACTGGGATAATTAGATATTATTTTGCATCTGTAACTGTAATCATTTCTTGTAATGATTAGTGTAATGATTCTTGTAATGCAGGTGTATTGTACTTAATAGATTTTACTTTTGGAAATATGACTGTTGAAATTAGCTTAGCTTTGTTTATTTACTGTTTGACTTCGTATTTTCATTTTGGAGAAGAACACTGTTTTAGTTTAGGAGACTTTTCAAGAGTGAAAGCTTCTGATGATTTTTTTCCCTCATGGAAAGAAATACTGGAAAGAAAATGTTAGTATAATGCAGTTATTGTAAACAGCCTATGACTTGATTTTGATTTGGAAACCTATACTGACCAGGTATGAAGCTTAAGGATTGTATAAATCATTAAAGTTGTGGTCTTTTCATATGGAGGTTGATAGATAATTTTTTTGTCTTGAGTCTTATTTGGTGACTTTCTGTTCATGTAATTCATCATGTGTGAATAAGCTTGTTGAACAAACTGAACACATGGGCTATAACAAGTAGTTTGTTTTTTTCTTATTATACTCAAGTTCTAGGGTACATGTGCACAACATGCAGGTTTGATACATAGGTATACATGTGCCATGTTGGTTTGCTGCACCCATCAGCTCATCATTTACATTAGGTATTTCTCCTAATGCTATCCCTCCCCGAGCCCCCCACCCCACCGACAGGCTCCGGTATGTGATGTTACCCACCCTGTGTCCAAGTGATCTCATTGTTCAGTTCCCCCATATGAGTGAGAACGTGCGGTGTTTAGTTTTCTGTCCCTGTGATAGTTTATAGCAAGTAGTTTTATAGTACAGATATTTCCATTACATTTTATTGTTTAAACAAAACAAAATTTGTTTTTCTGTTAGGAATAAGAAAAAAATGGTTTTTATATAGGTTCTTAGGGTACACTTGCAGTATACTTTACCAGCCACTGCTGCAAAGTCTACGTTTTGTTGTGCTGAATCTGCATTCTATCAGATACCTATGGAAAGACCTTAGTATATGCTTTGCAGTCTGCTTTGCTCCCCTTTTCCAGTTTCCTGTTGCAAATCATTTTGATGTAATACAGAAAACAACATTTAAATATCTACATGAAGAATTGACCCACCTCTATTTTTCCGATCAGTTGAACAGTATAAATACTTCAGTATAGATACTTCACCTACATGAAGTATCAGCCCACCTCTGCTTTGTCAGTTCATAGTGAAATCTTTTATCATTCCAAAAATAAAGTACATTTTCTTTTTTCTTTTTTTTTTTTGAGACAGAGTGTAACTTTGTCACCCAGGTTGGAGTGCAGTGGCACGATCTCAGCTCACTGCAGCCTCCACCTCCTAGGTTCAAGTGATTCTCCTGCCTCAGCCTCCTGAGTAGCTGAGATTACAGGCGCCTGCCACCACGCCCAGTTAGTTTTTTGTATTTTTAGTAGTTAGTTTCACCATGTTGGTCAGGCTGGTCTTGAACTCCTGACCTCAAGTGATCCACCTGCCTTGGCCTCCCAAAGTACTGGGATTACAGGCGTGAGCCATCGCACCTTGTTGCATTTTCAAAAGAATGAATTTAAGAATAATAAAATTAAAATAGGCCCACTTTTAAATTGTGGTCCATTTTAAAATTTGTAATTCAAATTTTTTGTTGTTAAAAATACATATATAGCTGGGCGCGGTGGCTCAAGCCTGTAATCCCAGCACTTTGGGAGGCCGAGACGAGCGGATCACGAGGTCAGGAGATCGAGACCATCCTGGCTAACACAGTGAAACCTCGTCTCAACTAAAAATACAAAAAACTAGCCAGGCGAGGTGGCGGGCGCCTGTAGTCCCAGCTACTCGGGAGGCTGAGGCAGGAGAATGGCGTGAACCCGGGAGGCAGAGCTTGCAGTGAGCTGAGATCCGGCCACTGTACTCCAGCCCGGGCGACAGAGCCAGACTCCGTCTCAAAAAAAAAAAAAAAAATACATATATAAATCAGATAATAGCACTCTTTGGCTGAAAATCCTTCAGGGGCTTCCCAGTAGATTCAGAATAGAATGCAAACCGCTTGTTGGCCTTTAAGAGCCTTTTTGACCTGGCTTCTGCCTCGTGTCTGCTGCTTGGCTCCAACAATTCAGGCCATACATTTGGGCCATATTACCTTTTTTCTGTTTCTTGGTTGCACTGAGCTTTTCCTCGTCTCAGGGTCCCTGCTCTTGGCCTCCTCACTTTCTGAGACACTCTTCCCACAGACCTTGCTTGCCTGGCTGCTGTCTCAGTTCAAATCACTTCCTGGGAGACGCTTTCCCTGAACATTTAACTAAAGAGGCAGCTTCTACTCCCGGGCACTCTATCCCATTTTCCTTATTTTTTCTTGGCAATGTTAATTCTTTAAGTTTTTGTTGTTGTTTGTTTGCTTATTTATTATTTGTCTTTCCTCATTAGCATACAATTTCTATAAGGACAGAGGCTTTTCCCATTTTGTTTCTTGCGGAAGTCTCAGTGCCTGGAACAGTGTTTGGCCATAGTACCTACTTATTGAACATTAAATATTCTTAAGTAAATGAATGAATCAATTGAATTAAATGGACATACTATCAATTCAATAGTATGAATATTCAAAGAGTATGAATACAATGTACTCAAACTCTTTGTCCTTTTGATTAAGCCATAGTTGTTAAAGAGTTTAATGCTCAGTTTTTTTTTCTTTCAACTAGCCATGTCCATCTTCATGTGATCAGCCAGGATTTTGATTCTCCTTGCCTTAAAAACAAAAAGCATTGGAATTCTTTCAATACAGAATACTTCCTAGAATCACAAGGTAAACACTGTTGCTTGATTTTCACATTTGTTTCGTTTTCTGAGCTGTTCTTATATTTGATTTGGTTGTTTCCCTGAATAATAACCTGACCTCAAACACCTATGTACAACTTTGTGTTCCCTATAAAGCGAGCCCTGTGAAAAGAAACTGGATTGGCCGGGCGCGGTGGCTCAAGCCTGTAATCCCAGCACTTTGGGAGGCCGAGACGGGCGGATCACGAGGTCAGGAGATCGAGACCATCCTGGCTAACACGGTGAAACCCCGTCTCTACTAAAAAAATACAAAAAACTAGCCGGGCGAGGTGGCGGGCGCCTGTAGTCCCAGCTACTCCGGAGGCTGAGGCAGGAGAATGGCGTGAACCCGGGAGGCGGAGCTTGCAGTGAGCTGAGATCCGGCCACTGCACTCCAGTTCGGGCGACAGAGCAAGACTCCGTCTCAAAAAAAAAAAAAAAAAAAAAAAAAAAGAAACTGGATTATTTGGATTGTAGTATTATTGCCACTTTGCTGTGAGTTGTCTTCTTGGGGGACCTAGAAAGCTATTATGTCAGGGTCAGTGTTTTATTGTGACAACAGGGGACTTAAAGACTGCCATGAGGATTAGTGGAGTTCATGGATAAGAAAGCTGTGGACAATTCTTAGTCTCTTCTGCCATCAGTTGGGTGGGAGCTTCAGGGCTGCCTCCTGTCAGGAGTGGTGAAATAGCAGGGGGAATGCTGTGTATATGTAGAAGAAAGCATTTCCTGGTGTGTAATGCTTTCTTACACACCAGGAAATGCTTTCCTGGTGTGTAAGAGCTTAAGCATTGCTGGGGTGTTCACAATGGCAGCTGGCATTTACCAGGCACCAACCAGAGGTAAAGCACTGTGATGAGCTCTTGACAGAGTGATATGGATTGCCTAGAGTGTCCTGAAGGAGTGTATTATTTCAAAGGTCGATTGCTCATATTTATAATCTGATTAAGCTCATTTTGCCTGAGGGAAGTCTAAACTAAATTTACTGAGCTTTAGAATACCTGGCCTGGCATACTGATTGGAGTCATGTCTTTTATTTCATTTTATTTTTGGTATCTCATATTGGTGTTCCAGAGTAGCTGGGATTTGACTTTTCTTCCTTGCCTGCAGCTGTGATCGAGATGGTACAAGAGGCTGGTAGAGTGACTGTCCGAGATGGAATGCCTGAGCTCTTGAAGCTGCCCCTTCGTTGTCATGAGTGCCAACAGCTGCTGCCTTCCATTCCTCAGCTGAAAGAACATCTCAGGAAGCACTGGACACAGTGATTCTGCAGAGCCTGAGCTGCTGCTGCGGTGTGGCCCACTGGAGCAAACTGCTGGCATCTATTCTGGGTTGCTTGTGAACTTCTACTCATTTCCTAAATGAAAACATGCAGCTTTTTCACAGAGTTTATTCTGTTATTGAGTGGCCACAATGTAGAGTGGCTCGAAGTAGTTCAGGATTAGGAATTGGGTGTTGTCATAGATATATTCTCTGGTGAGGGTGGCTGGGATATACCTGACTCACCATCTTCAGGACCCATGTCAGGTCTGACCATTGGGAGCAAAGCTATGTTCACACTGACCTAATGGAAAATATGAAAGCAGTGGGCTGGTTATAAATTTCTGTGTCTTAGATTTATCCTCCGCCTCTGTAGGCATGGACACCCTTTAATCAGAGCACCTAGAGTGACCTCTTGTTTATCGTGAAGATACTGATGGGTCTTGTTTTCTGTTAGTCTGTTGTGTAATATTATTCTTTTCCCTTCCTTCGTCGGGAGGCTTACTTTGTCCAGTCCTTCCATTCCCTTCTATCTTAGATTACCTAAATGTTCCCTTCTCAGGAATTCTGTCTCATCAGTTCTTCACTGTGAGCAAAGAGGCCAGATGAGGGTGTGGGGGGTTGGAGTTTTCTTCTAATATCAAGGGTTTCTGGCTGTGAGGAAACAGCCACATGTTCGTCATGATTCAGCTGTGAAGTCGTTTTGGACCTGTTGTCTGAAAATAAAGTTAATTTGTTTGAGGCATCTCTCTTAAGTAGGTGGAAATTATTGAAGTTCAGCTGACAATCACAGCATAGGTTCTAATGCAAGAAAAGGTGGTTGGTGAATGAAAAAGTTGCACAGAGCCACTACTTTATTTTTCCTTGAGAACAAATTTGGATAAAACAGTTGTATTCAGTTGTTTTTTGGGATAATATTAAACTAAAGGTGAAGGGAAAGCTAAAAAGTTGTTTTTGATCAAATTGTGGATATCTTTGGGGGTGGGACTATTCACTCAAGTTGTGAGAAAAAAGTAAACACCCTTAACAAAAGCTTCTTCTGGAGAGAAAAAGCCACAGTCCATAGAGACATTTGACCTCAGTGTCTTTCGCAAACAAACAAGATGCCACAGTGGTTACTTAGCATGGGTATAGTAAGAATTATATAATTAATGATCATAGCAGCTCACATTTGTCTAACTCCTATGTGTCCTGCATTATGCTAAACACTTTACTCAAATGATCTCATTGAATTCTCTCTATACATAACTCTATGAGGTTAGGTGCTATTGTTATGCCCCTTTAATGGATGAGGATCTCATATTATATAGTGGGTCCTGGGCACCATCCAAAGTTGGTATTGATTCTGATGCATCAACTCATTATTTTTCCGATCAGTTGAACAGTATAAATGCAAGACTAACAGCAGAAGCCATAGAACCCAGGGGCCTTGGACCTGTGCTGATCAAAAGCTTTCCATGGCATTTCATTGATTTCCCTGAGATCAGCCAGTTCCTTTAGCCCTTTTTGTCCATCTTTCACTACCCAACATCTTTCATCTCTTTTCTCTGCTCCTTCTGCACTCCAGGATTGTAATCCTTAACGTCATTAGTCCATCCATCCATAGTTCTTCTATCTGGCTTGATGCTGGACCTGTGGGCCTGCTCGATTGTCTGTTTCCTCTCCTGAGGTGGTTGTCTGCATACACTGTGGCTCCTGGAGGTTCTTCCCCAACCCAGCTGCAGAGGGCATGTGGCCTTTTCTTTGCAGTCATCAGGTACCAGGCACAGAAACTTTTGAAAATTGGTTGGGCATGGTGGCTCACTCCTGTAATCCCAGCACTTTGGGAGGCCGAGGCGGGCGGATCACGAGGTCAGGAGATTGAGACCATCCTGGCTAACACAGTGAAACCCTGTCTGTACTAAAAAGATTAAAAAAAAAAAAAAAAAAAATTAGCTGGGTGAGGTGACGGGCACCTGTAGTCCCAGCTACTTGGGAGGCTGAGGCAGAAGAATGGTGTGAACCCAGGAGGCGGAGCTTGCAGTGAGCTGAGATCGCGCCACTGCACTCCAACCTGGGCGACTGAGTGAGACCCCATCTCAAAAAAAAAAAAAGAAAAAAGAAAATCCTAGGTACATTAGTTAAGAACAGGCTCTGGATTCAGACCTGGTTCCCAATCCTGGCTTTGCTACTCAGAGCTGAGGGATCTTAGGCAAGTTACTTATTTTCTCTGAACTTCAGAATTCACATATGTAAATGGACATGACAGAGTTGAGTTATAAGGATTAAATAATCTATGTAAAGGGTTTAGCATAGTATCTGGCACGGAGAAGGACTCAATAAATGTTAACTGGAAGCCTCTGCTTTTATCTCATTGGAGGCTGGGAAGGAGGATTCACCTGATCCATGCCTCTCTGCATCTGAATCCTTACTGCTGCTGGAAACTTTCTAAATACGTAGTCCATGTACTCCTTAGATCAGAATTACTGGTTTCCCTTTTAAAAAATGTAAGCACTTGGGCTTCACCCAAGAATTACTGAATCACAATCCTGAGGGCCTAGGAATCTTCATTTTATTTTATTTTATTTATTTATTTTTTTGAGACGGAGTCTGGCTCTGTCGCCCAGGCTGGAGTGCGGTGGCCGGATCTCAGTTCACTGCAAGCTCCGCCTCCCAGGTTTACACCATTCTCCTGCCTCCGCCTCCCAAGTAGCTGGGACTACAGGCGCCCGCCTCGTCCCCCGGCTAGGTTTTTGTATTCTTTAGTAGAGACAGGGTTTCACCGTATTAGCCAGGATGGTCTCGATCTCCTGACCTTGTGATCCGCCCGTCTCGGCCTCCCAAAGTGCTGGGATTACAGGCTTGAGCCACCGCGCCCGGCCGGAATCTTCATTTTAAACCATTCAGGGTGAACTTTATTTTATTGAGGTTTGAGAACCACGATATAAATGAACCTTTGGCTTCAAAGCACCTTGCATTTCTGAAGCTCCTGGAGTGAGTGGAGTGACCCGGTCATCTTTCAGACCCAGTGAGAGGGTAGGTGTGAAGCTGGGATGGACACCCTACTCCTAGTATGAGATCTTGTCCTGGTCTAGCCACCCTAAGCCCTGAGCTTCCTGGCACAGCTGGGAGGTATTCAGTTGTTCATCCTCACATGTAGCCCTTCAATGACATTTCTAGAGCCCCTGCTGGCCAGGCCCTGTGTTGGGTGCCAGCTGCTGCTTTTGTTGGGCATTTGATCCCCCTAACTCTGAAGCGGGAATCAGCCCTGTTTATCAGATGAGATAACTGAGGCTCAGATAAATGAAGCTACTTGCCTGGGGTGAGGAATGAGAACAAGATTTGAACCCAGATCCATCTCACTTCAAGACACTAGAAGTAGCAGCCTCTCCCACCCCCTTCTACTCTACCCCAGACCCATTTCCCACCATGCCTACCCCATGTGGCCTCTGGTAGAGTTGGTGCTATTTAACCCTTTCTTTGCTTCCTTCCCAGAGTTAAAGGAAGGCTGGAACCCTCACCTGCTGCTTCTCCTCCTGCTTGTCATACTCTTCATTCCTGCCTTCTGGAGCCTGAAGACCCACCCAATGTGGAGGTGAGGCCAGGGGATCAGGAAGGCAGGAAGGTGGTCGGCATGGGTCACTGCCCATCTCTGACCCACCCAGGGTTGGAGAACATGCCTGGCAGCATGGTAACAATGACGACGGTGGAATAATAACCAACCCACAGCCACCGTGTGCTGGACACTGTGGAGGGCACTACCTTCACCCCCATGGCAGCCCTATGAGCATGAGACACTGCAGTTGCCCTATTTTATAAATGAGGAAACCGAGGCACAGAAAGATCAAGGAATTTGTCCAAAGTCACACAACTCCGAAGTGGAGAAATTGGGATTGAAACTCTGTGTCCTTAAACAGAGACCTCAGCTGTGATCTTGTCCAGTGAGTTTTAAGTTTTGAGGCTCAAGGGGCATCAGGGGCCACTAGGTGGTGGTGAAGAGGTGTCTGTAATACTTCACACCTCTGAAATGGCCTCTGTGCGCACCCCTGGTTGCTGATGAAGAAGTTGAAGCTTAGAAGGGGCAACGTTTGCCCAGCACACAACAGGCATCCAAGAACATAATCTAAATATCCCTTCAGGAGCTTGCGACGGAGACTCGCTGCTCCCATTTTACAGATGGGGAAACCAAGCCCCAGGGAAGGTAGGAGGCGCCTGGGCTGTGTCTTATGATGCTCGGAAGTTCCTGTAGGATGAAGCTGGGGAGCGTCCGAATGGGAGGCCAGGCTGCTGTCTGGTGATGTCAGGGTCCTCACCCCTCTCTGCCCCCTCAGGCTATGGAAGAAGATATGGGCCGTCCCCAGCCCTGAGCAGTTCTTCGTGCCCCTGTACAAGGGCTGCAGCGGAGACTTCAAGGTGAGCTCCCCACCCTGTGATGAGCTCCTCTGAGCCCCTCCTCCTCTTCAGGAGCCTCACCTCTCCTCACCCCAGGCTCCCCAGCCTCACCCCATAGGCCTAGAGCATCCAGGTCTCAGCCATGCCACAAGCCAGGCCTCAGTTTCCCAACGTGCAAAGTGTAGACATTCTTGTAGTGCAGAATTGGCAGAAGTAGTAAACAAGATTTGACCAGGTGTAGTGGCTCACATCTGCAATCCCAACAGTTTGGGAGGCCAAAGCAGGTGGACTGTTTGAGGCCAGGAGTTCCAGAACAGCCTGGGCAACACAGGGAGACCCCGACCACCACTCCGCCTCCCCATCTCTACCAAAACTTTTAAAATCATTCAAGCGAGGTGGTGCACACCTGTAGTCCCAGCTACTCAGGAGGCTGAGGCAGGAGAATCGTTCACAGGCTGCAGTGAGCTGTGATCACACCACTGCACTCCAGCCTGGCCAACAGACAGAGACCCTATCTAAAAAAATAATAATAATAAAATAAAATAAAAAAGAGTAAACAAAATAATGCAGCATTGACCCAGCCCAAGGAGCCAGACTGGGAGGGGGGTGAGGCTGGTGGTCTTTTGAGTCACAGATTGCCCCCGTGGTCCTTTCTTAGGTGCCCTTAACCTGGGTTGGAGAGGGAGTGGGTTCTGGGAAGGGTCTGGCCCCAACGTTCGCCAAGCCTCCAACTCGCCACCTCCCGCCAGCACCCACAGGTTGTCTGTGTCCATTTACAGCCCTGTCACCCACCCTGCAGCAGTGGGAGGGGCTGCTGCAGAGAGGATGTGGTGACAGAGGTGGGAGGGGCAGCCCCACCTGCTGCAGCTGAGCCTGAAAGTCAGACAGTGCAGACCTAGAGCATTGATTGAGCTCCTGCTTTCTGCCTGGCGCTGCGCTGGACACCCTTCCTGCCTCACTCATTCTCATATTCACAGCAGCCCCTGCAGAGCGGATGTTCTACTGCCCCCAGGGCACCCACAAGGAGGCCAAAGCTCAGAGTAGGCAGAGAGGAACCTGGACTCTCACCCACATAAGACCCACCCTTTCCTCTTCCCTAAAGCTTAAATATCACATTTGGGTTGATTTTTACCAATACTCATATGGCACTTGCTATATACCAGGCAGTCCCCTAGGAGCATCACAAACAGTGACTCATTTAACTCTCACGATGACCCTATGGATGGGTGCTATTATTAGGTCCATTTTACAGATGAGGAAACTGAGGCACCGAGAGGGTAACTAATTGGCTTAAGGGCACACAGCTGAGAAGTGACTTTAAATCAGTGGTGGTAGTCACATCACAGTTCTGAGATGAGTTTTTGAGGAAGATGAGCTCAAAACACGGAGATTCCCATTCTCTGGGATTTTCCTTGCCAATTGCATGAGGATTCTGGTGTCATGAGTGGGAGTCCGGCCATGGGAAGGGAAGGGGAGGGTCCTTCAAGTTTAAGGGCCACCACCTCAGCCAGCATCACTCACATCCTTTATCCTCAAAGTATACAAAGGCCTTTCCAAGTGGCTTTTCACTGATCCACTCCACTCATTCATTTTGTTAATAAACATTTATTGAGCACCTACTGTGTGCTAGGTACTGGGGCTACAACCATGGACAGAAGAGATAAGACTTATGCCCGGGGGCCAAGTTTCCGTCTGGTGGCAACACATAAACCAGGAGTGTGCTAGGTTTCAAGAAGCATCAAGGAGGAGGGAAAGCAGGAGATGGCTCAGGGGTACCTCAGACCTCAGGCCCTCCTGCCCCCGTGTCTCCTTGACTCAGGAATCTTGGCCCCTGCTTGGGCTATGGGGCCACCAGTTGGCTGAGTGGTCACACTACTAAGGGTAGCAACTCCCTTCTACAAGTAGGGAAACTGAGGTGCAGTGTAGGAAGGGGACACCAGTGGGGCCCCCACTAGGGTAGGAGCACATTGCAGTCCTGATTCCTCGCTCGCTCTCTGTCTCTCCGTGTCTTTGGTCTGTCTTCACATCTCTGTCTTTCTCTCTTGATGTCTCTTTGTCTTGTCTTTGTGTCTGTGTCTGTCTTTCTGTTTAAACCCTCACCTTGGCTGGGTGCGGTGGCTCACACCTATAATCCCAGCACTTTGGGAGGCTGAGGCGGGTGGATCACCTGAAGGCAGGAGTTCAAGACCAGTCTGGCCAACATGGTGAAACCCCACCTAGATTAAAAATACAAAAATTAGCCGGGTGTGGTGACAGGCGCCTGTTAGTCCCAGCTACTTGGGAGGTTTACGCGGGAGAATCACTTGAACCTGGGAGGCAGAGGTTGCAGTGAGCCGAGATGGCACCACTGCACTCTAGCCTGGGCAACAAAGCCAAACTGTCTCAAAAGAATAAAAGTAAAAAAATAAATAAATAAATAAACCCTCACCTTACCCCCATCCTGTGCTAAGACTCTCTCTCTTTTTCTCTTTCACAGAAGTGGGTGGGTGCTCCCTTCACTGGCTCCAGGCTGGAGTTGGGACCCTGGAGCCCAGAAGTGCCCTCAGCCCTGGAGGTGTATAGCTGCCACCCACCACAGAGCCCGGCCAAGAGGCTGCAGCTCACGGAGCTACGGGAACCAGCAGAGCTGGTGGAGTCTGATGGCGTGCCAGCCAGCTTCTGGGCGACAGCCCAGAACTCGGGAGGCTCAGCTTACAGTGATGAGAGGGACCGGCCGTACGGCCTGGTGTCCATCGATACAGTGACTGTGCTAGATGCAGAGGGGCCATGCACCTGGCCCTGCAGCTGTGAGGATGACGGCTACCCAGCCCTGGACCTGGACGCTGGCCTGGAGCCCAGCCCAGGCCTAGAGGATCCACTCTTGGGCGCGGGAACCACAGTCCTCTCCTGCGGCTGTGTCTCAGCTGGCAGCCCTGGGCTAGGAGGGCCCCTGGGAAGCCTCCTGGACAGACTAAAGCCACCCCTTGCAGATGGGGAGGACTGGGCTGGGGGACTGTCCTGGGGTGGCCGGTCGCCCGGAGGGGTCTCAGAGAGTGAGGCGGGCTCGCCCCCGGGCTGGCCTGGATATGGACACGTTTGACAATGGCTTTGTGGGCTCTGACTGCAGCAGCCCTGTGGAGTGTGACTTCACCAGCCCCGGGGACGAAGGGCCTCCCCGGAGCTACCTCCGCCAGTGGGTGGTCATTCCCCCACCACTTTCGAGCCCTGGACCCCAGGCCAGCTAGTGAGGCTGACCGGCTGTCCAGAGCTGGCCAGGCCACTGGGCCCTGAGCCAGAGACAAGGCCACTTGAGTTATGATGTGAAGACACCTGCAGCCTTTGGTCTCCTGGATGGGCCTTTGAGCCTGATGTTTACAGTGTGTGTGTGTGCGTGTGCGTGCACGTGCATATGCATGTGTGTGTGTGCATATGCGTGTGTGTGTGCATATGCGTGCATGAGTGTGTGTGTGTGTCTTAGGTGCGCAGTGGCATGTCCACCTGTGTGTGTGATTGCATGTGCCTGTGGGCCTGGAATAATGCCCATGGTACTCCATACATTCACCTGCCCTGTACATGTCTGGGCCCACGGAGCTCACCCATGTGCACGAGTGTGCACAGCAAACATGTCTGTGGTCAACAGATGACAACAGCCATCTTCCCTTCTGGGGTCTTGTGTTGCAAGCTGGTCCACAGCACCTCCGGGGCTTTGTGGGATCAGGGCATAGTGTGAAAGATGCTGAGTCCAGGCCTCCAGCTTCTGCCTCCAGGAGCTGCAAGAAGTCCATGTTGTTCCTTATCACCTGCCAGCAGGAAGGGAAAGGGGATGGAGTGAGCCCACATTGACCCCGGGAATGGGAAGATTTTGGGTGGCCCATGGATGAAGGTCTGAATCCCGACTCTGATACCTTCTGGCTGTGCTACCTGAGCCAAGTCGCCACCCCTCTCTGGTCTAGAGTTTCCTTGTCCGGACAATGGGGAAAGCATGACCCACCTGGGGGAAATTGGCGATGTCACCCGTGTACAGTACACAGCCCAGAGCAGACTCTCAGTAAACGTCAGCTTCCTTCCTTCTGTGGCCAGAGCTGAGGCGGGCGGGGTTGAGAACATCAATCGTCAGTGACAGCCTGGGTGCCCAAGGGGCCGTCCCACTTGTAGAGGGCCATTCGGGGTTTCCAGGCTTAAAATCAGTCTGTTGCGTCTCGTGGAAACAGCTCCCCACCAACCAAGATTTCTTTTTCTAACTTCTGCTACTAAGTTTTTAAAAATTCCCTTTATGCGCTCAAGAGATATTTGTTAAACACCAATTACATAGCAGGCCAAGGCTCATGGGACCCTTCCCCCGTGGCATTCATGGAGGGAGGGTGCAGGCCGGAACCATGCAGTGTGCTCCAGCCACACGTCCTGCTGGGCCCCCCACCCCGCCCTAGTTCAGTCCTGCATCTTACTTGTTCATCCTGGATAACTGAAGGGAGGTCAAGTTTTTTATCATTGATTTGTCAGAGAACCTGTCGAAGTGTGAATTAAGAAGCTAAGAAAATACTTCTTAGCAACATTTTCTTTTTCTTTTTTTTTTTCTTTTGAGACAGAGTTTCACTCTTGTCGCCCAGGCTGGAGTGCAGTGGTGCAATCTCAGCTCACCGCAACCTGTCTCCCCGGTTTAAGCGATTCTACTTCATCAGCCCCCGAGTAGCTGGAATTACAGGCACACACCACTACACCTGGCTAATTTTTGTATTTTTAGTAGAGCTGGGGCCACCCTGGCCCGGCCCCGTCTTCCCCAAAGGGCAGACTGCAGGCTGCAGGGCCGTGCTGGAGGAGCCAGCTCTGGCTCACTCGTGCTTTTGGAGCAGGGTTGCGTTGGAAGTCAGCAGAAGTTGGTCCTTCATTTCTCATCTGTGAAATGGGGTGGCTGGGAGAGGTAGCTGAGAGAATGTGTGAGAGTCCTTGGTGCCCGGCAGGAGGCTGGAAGGTTTTAGAACACTGATGGTTATAAGAGTGGGACTGTGAGCCTGGGATCGAGGGGTGTGAGACTTGGATGGGAGCACAAGAGTAGAAGCACAGCTTCTGCACAGGGGGCCGCCCTCAGCACCCCCTGCACCTGCACCCTAGGGACTCGGGTCCAGATGTGCTGTGGTTTTCACACTTTCTTGGGGGCAACAGGTTCCAGGAGCCACCTGCAGGTGTCACCTCAGCTAGGCTCCCAGGAAACCAGCGCAGCTCTCCTGCACCCAGAGCTTGCTGGGTGGGGGAGGGGAACACAGATGGCTGGGGAGGGCCTGACTGAGGCCAGACTGGGGGGCTCTGGACTGGGGCAGACGAGGTTTCTCAGGATCCCACCTTTGAAGGGAACTCAGTCCATAAACACAGAGGAGCAAAGTTGGAGGCCAGGCGCAGTAACTCACACCTGTGATCCCAGCACTTTGGGAGGCCAAGGCAGGTGGATCACTTGAGGCCAGGAGTCCAAGACCAGCCTGGGCAACAGAGCAAGGCCCCATCTCTACAAAAATTATTATTTAAAAAAAAATTAGCCGGGCGTGGTGGTGCTTGCCTGTAGTCCCAGCTGCTCGGAACGCTAAGGTGGGAGGATCGCTGGAGCCCAGGAGTTTGAGGCTGCAGTGAGCTGTGATTGCACCGTTGCGCTCCAGCCTGGGTCACAGATCAAGACCCTGTCTCCTAAAAATAAAAGTTGGAGACAAGAGCTGGCTCATCACCTGAAAGGACGGATTAGTAGGTAGGAGGGTGGGTGGAGGATGGATGAATGTATGGATGGATAGGAGGATGGTATTAAGTTGGTGCAAAAGTCTTTGCTGTTACTCTTAATGGCTTTAATAAAGAGCTTGAAGGAAGAATGGTTGGTTGGATAGACAGAGATAAACGCATACTGGAAACAAAGATAAAACACAAGTCATACCAGGCCAGCAACTCTATTTTGTTCACTGCCTTTAGTCTCAGCCTGGCACATAGTAGGCACTCAATAAAGCCTGATTTGTAGCATTTGCTTATTTCCATGGTGTAATTTCATGCTCCTGATTTGAGTCAAAACACAGAGTTGGGAAGAGATATGCACAGTCTGCTCTCTTGGCTGGTATGAGTGAGGCCCGGCTCACTTACCGATGGTAGCCCAAAGAGAACATCAAGAGGGGCAGGGGGCTTCAGGGAGGAGGTGGTGTTGGTTGGACTTTGAAAAATGAATAGGAGGCTGGGAATGGTGGCTCATGACTGTAATCCTAGCACTTTGGGAGGCCGAGGTGGGCAGACCATTTGAGGTCAGGAGTTCGAGACCAGCCTGGGCAACATGGTGAAACCCAGTGTCTACTAAAAGTACAAAAATTAGCTGGGTGTGGTGGCGCATGCCTGTAATCCCAGCTACTCAGGGGGCTGAGGCAGGAGAATCTGGAAGATGGAGGTTGCAGCGAGCAGAGATTGCACCACTGTACTCCAGCCTGGGTGACAGAGTCAGACTACATCTCAAAAAAAAAAAGAAAAAAGAAAAATGAATAGGACTTGTTAGATGTACCAGCTATTTGGGGCAGAGGGAAGAGCCTGGACAAAGGCCTGGAGGTATGACTAAGGATCAGGAGCAAGTGGGACGGGTGGTTCCTTGCCCTCCAAAGACCAGGCCAGAACTGCTGACAAGCCTCACTTAAGAGGAAGGGGGACCAATAGCAACATCACTTTCCCAGCCGCCGCATTCCTCACCTTGCAAGCTCTGAGGGGCAAAGTCATCCATTTGACAGATGAAATGAAGGCACACTTCAGGCTGGTCACCTGCCTGAGGTCACACACTGAATGAGTGGTCAGAGTTGGAACCAGAACTCTGGGCTCCTGATGCCAATTTCAGCTTTTTCAGCTTGCCCTGCTGGAAAGTACCTAGATTGAGAGGTGAGGAAGGTTTAGCAGACCCCTGTGGGTGCCCGTTGCATCTGCCTGTGCAGCAGTTTGGAGACGTGGCTGACCCCAGATCTGCGAGTGGCTACGTGACCCAGGCCTGCCCAATAGGACGTTTCTTCCCCGTGGCAACAGTACAGTTTAAGGACAGACATACCCTAGTGGTCCATACTCTCTTTCTGCTTGGATTACTAAGCTGTAAGGAGGGTACTGGGAGGGGCAGCTAGAAACACACAAGAAAGCAGAGCTGAGAGATGGAGACATAGTCCCAGTGATAGCTCTTGAGATCCTGGATCCAGCCATGCCTGAAACCACGTTTCTCCTGGACTGTTTAGATACATTAGTATGGAAGTCTTTACGCTATTCACCAAATATTTCCAGCTTTTGGCCTTCTGGGCACATGGCAGGATTGTACCTCCTGACCCTCTGTAGCCAGATGGGGCCATGTGACTGGCTGGGACTGGGCAGTTGTGAGCAGAAGTGATAAGTCTCACTTCTGGGCAGAGCATTTTTCAGATGGCTGCCACGCCCCCTAGGGGGATTTTCCTCGCTGTCAGAGAGACGGATGATGATGGTGACTGCTCCATCTGCCTGGGCACCTGGGCCCTTGGGTGAGGAGATACAGACTGAAGTTTCAGTTCACCTGTGATAGACGTGTATCGTGAGCAAGAAATCAATCCTTTGTTGTTCTAAGATGGGGTTGTTTGTTACCACAGCATAATCCTGCCTACCCTAGCTGAATCAGTGAGCTGATAAATTTCCTTTTTATGCTTAAGCTGGTTTGAGGTGGGTTTCTGTCCCCTGCAGCAGAAAGTGTTCTAGCATTATTCTGATATTATCCCCACAGTAAGGACTCTGCTTCCAATGTAAGGAAGGACCCTGTATTAGTCCTTGTGTCACTATAAAGAAATACCAGGCTGGGCTGGGATCACGCCTATAATCCCACCACTTTGGGAGGCTGAGGCAGGCGGATCCCTTGAGGCCAGGAGTTCAAGACCAGCCTGGCCAACATGGCAAAACCCTGTCTCTACTAAAAATACAAAAATTAATCCAGCATGGTGGCACATGCCTGTAATCCCAGCTACTCAGGAGGCTGAGACACGAGGATCGCTTGAATCTGGGAGGCAGAGGTTGCAGTGAGCCGAGATGGTGCCACTGCACTCCAACGTGAGTGACAGAGAGATCCTGTCTCAAAAAATAAAAAAGAGAAATATCAGGGACTAGGTAATTTACAAAGAAGCTTAATTGGCTCACAGTTCTGCAGGCTGTGCAGGAAGCAAGGCACCAACATTTATTCTGGGTGAGGCCTCAGGCAGCTTCCAATCATAGCGGAAGGTGAAGGGGGAGCCTGCGTGTCACCTGGCAAGATCTGGAGGAAGAGAGCAAAGTGGGAGGTCCCAGACTCTTTTAAACAACCAGATCGCCGGGCATGTGGCTCACGTGTGTAATCCCAGCACTTTGGGAGGCCAAGGTGGGCGGATCACCTGAGGTCAGGAGATTGAGACCAGCCTGAGCAATATGGTGAAACCCCATCTCTACTGAAAAAAAAAATACAAAAATCAGCCAGGCTTGGTGGCGTGTGCCTGTAGTCCCAGCTGCTTGGGAGGCCGAGGCAGGAGAATTGCTTGAACCCAGGAGGCAGAGTTGCAGTAAGCCGAGTTCACACCACTAAACTCCAGCCCGGGCAACACAGCAAGATTTACCCGGATCTCCCATGAAGTGACTGAGTGAGAACTCACTCATCACCAAGGGGATGGTGCTAAGCTGTTCAGGAGGGGTCTCCCTCCATGATCCAATCACCTCCCCACAGGCCTCACCTCCAACATTGAGAATCACAGTTCAACATGAGATTTGGAGGGGACAAACAGCCAAACCATATCACCCCATTCAAAGGCTCCGGAAGACCAGGCACTAGCACCTTTCATGAATGACCTAGGGCAAGTCATTTGCTGTTAGCGAGCCTCAGTTTTCTCTTTTATAAAGGAATAAGTCTCTCGGCTTGCTCTGTGAATGAAAAGACAGGGTGCAACAAGCCCTTATTAGATGTCAGTTGTCTTTGTTTTTTTTTTTTTTGGTTCATTTGTTTTTGTGGTTTTTAGACAGTCTCACATTGTTACCCAGGCTGCAGTACAATAGCACAATGTTGGCTCATTGAAAACTCTGCTTCCCGGGTTCAAGCAATTCTCCTGCTTCAGCCTCCTAAGTAGCTGGGATTACAGGCACCTGCCACCACACTCGGCTAATTTTTGTATTTTTAGTAGAGACGGGGTTTCACCATGTTGGTAAGGCTGGTCTCGATCTCCTGACCTGAAGTGATCCACCCTCCTCAGCCTCCCAAGGTGCTGGGATTGCAGGCGTGAGCCACCACGCCCAGCCAGAGGGGGGTTGTCTTTCCATCATCACCTTGAGCTAGGCTCCAGGCCAGAGGAGAAGAGGGCTGTGGCCACAGCCCTTCCCAATCTCCTTCCCAGAGAGTTCATAAATGCTTCCCTCCAGAGGCCTTGAAGCTTTCATTGCTCTATGCTGGGATTCAAAGAACACATAACCCCAGTTCTCCAACCATCAACAGTTCCTGCGAGATCTCAGTCTGGGATGCCGTCTGGTGGTTCTAGATGCTTTAACGACGGAAGGAGACAGAGGGAAGTGAAGGCCCAGAAAAAGGCAGTGATTTGCCTGGAGTCCATCATGCCCTGCCCCATACCTGAGCTCCTTTTGGCCCCCCTGCTGGAGGTGAAAGCCCCTTCCACCCTCCTATTTGGGGATGTTGTTTGCCTCGGTCCGGCTGCTGGCCCCATGGTATGGCACAGCCCTGCATAGCCCGCCTAGCCCCAGGTGCACCAGCAGAACCCAGGAAGGGGACTTCCGGTGGAAGATAGAGCAGTGAGCACATGCACTTCCCCTCCCGGGAGCCCATTCCACTGACAGTAAAGGAAGCAGGCACTTCCTTTAAACTCTCGACAGGGAAGAACAAGAAGAGGACTCGTCTGCCATCAGGAAACACCCACGCATTCATGCAAGATGAGAGGATGGAGTCACGTCTGCTCGAACGTCACCTTCTCCACGTTGGGTTGGGCCCTTTATTCAAAGTGCAACACCCCACTGCCTGGTTTTGCTTTTTCCATCACACTTATTATATCCTCTCATACATCTGTGTTATTTATCCATCATATTTACTGTCTACCCTGCTAGAGCAGGGATCTAAGTCTCCACTGGGTCTCAGAGCCTAGAATAGTGCCTGGTATAGAGCAGGTGTTCAAAAACATTGAATGAGTGAATGAATGAATGAATAAATCAATGATAGAGCAGTGACTGGCAAAGCGGTATGCAGAGAGGAGGGAACCATCTGCCCCAGACCTAGAAAAGGCACGGAATGAGGTGTGCAGATGAAACAGACCGCCTCCTGGGGAGTCTGTAATCAGAGCCAAGAGCCCTTCCTTCATTGCTCAGACCATGGGGCAATCATAGGTCTTCCCCCTGTGTTTAAGGGTGACAAATGTGAAGGTTTTTCTTTCAAAAATCGATGGCCCCAGGCCAGGCGCAGTGGCTCATGTCTGTAATCCCAGCACTTTGGGAGGCCGAGGTGGGTGAATCACCAGAGGGCAGGAGTTCAAGATCTGCCTGGCCAACATGGCGAAACCCCATCTCTACTAAAAATACAACAATTAGCTGGGCATGGTGGTGGGTGCCTGTAATCCCAGCTACTCTGGAGGCTGAGGCAGGAGAATCACTTGAACCCAGGAGCCGGAGGTTGCAGTGAGCAGAGATCGCACCACTGCACTCCAGGCTGGCCAACAGAGTGAGACTCTGTCTCAAAGAAAAAAAAAATTGATGACCCCAGATAAGAAACCCTTTCATCCTACTCTTTAGGGAGTCTCCCAGCACAATGCTGGCTCCTCCACCCTAAAACAAATCCCATCCCTGGAAGGCAGTGTGATGGGGAGGTCCCTGAGGCTGGCAGACTGGGAATAGCAGCAGATCTGCTTTCCAGCCTCCAGCCCTGTGGACATGATTTTACCTCCTGCGCCTCAGCTTCTTCATCTATGAAATGGGTATACTGATCAGGCAGACGTCTTAGGGCGGTTGTGGCGTCGAGTTAATGTGTGTAATGTGCCCAGAACAGCGTCTGGCATCTGGCAGGTGCTCAGGAAATCTTGTTGCTAGGATATCATCAATTGTATGGGTAAGTCATGCCCTGCCCCAGTCAGCTCCCACTGGCGTCACCCTGGTGCCTGTATGGACCAAGAGCACAAGACATTTAGAAACCAAGACGAAGTAACGGAAAACAGAGATGCTTGGGCGGCTGCTGCCACCTGCTGGTAAGCACTGCAACCTGCAGATGTCGGCTGAAGGCAGTGCCGTGGCGCTCTGCTGTCCAGGGGAAAAGGGACACACAAGTGTATCTGCCTGGCGCTTATACAGGGGACCCTGGACAATCGTCACAGCAGCCCTCTGCGGCAGACAATATGGGCGATGAAGACGGGGTGAAGCGGCAGGAGTTTGTTTAATTCAACAAAGGTTGGCTTCTACCCTTTGGGTGGATGGACCTGCGTTGGGCAGTGGAGGTAACGAGGGAGACTCCACACACGCACATACATGCACACTCACACACAGAAATGCCCACACACACATACATACACAGCATGTATGTGCACAGATACACACATTCGCGACTTCAAAACGTTTGTGGAGCCCGGGCGCGGTGGCTCACACCACCAACATGGAGAAACCCCGTCTCTACTGAAAATACAAAATTAGCCGGACGTGGTGGCACATGCCTGTAATCCCAGCGACTCGGAATCTGAGGCAGGAGAGTCGCTTGAACCCAGGAGGCGGAGGTTGCAATGAGCCGAGATCACGCAATTGCACTCCTACCTGGGCGACAAGAGTGAAAACCTGTCTCAAAAAAAAGAAAAAAAAAGTTGGTGGAAAATGGAATTCAAAGATTAAAAATAAGAGACAAACTTTCTTTCTCAACGTAAGTTCCATCAAGGTCAAGACACTTCGGGGCAATGAGACCAGCCACTCAGCCCCTCCCTGAAAAACTGAGGGTCCTGGGAATTTCACCATGGCAATGCCATCTTTTTTACATTAACTAAAGAAAGGTGCCCTTTAAAGATTTTTTCTTTTTCTTTTAAGATTAGGAAACAAAAAGTCAGAAGGAGCCATATCAGGACTGTAAGGTGAGTGCCTCATGATTTCCCATGGAAACGCTTGCAAAATTGCCCTTGTTTGATGAGGAGGGAGCAGGGGCATTGCTGTAGTGGAGAAAGACTCTCTGGTGAAGCTTTCCTGGGTGGTTTTCCGCTAAAGCTTTGGCTGCTTCCTCAAAACACTCCCATAATAGGGCATGCTGATGCGGATGTGCCAGGGGGTCGCTGAGTTAGCCTTGCTGAGGGCGTGTTTTATGTCACGTAACATCACAGGCTGGGGCTTCCCGGGGCGTGCACAGACAGATATGGATGGAAATGGGAAGAGGGAAAGTGGGAGGGGCCCTGAAGGGGAGGGGCCTTGAAGGAGAGGGGCCCAGAGGCTTTGCCCAGATTTGAAATGTTGTATTTAAGAGAATACATTCATGTATTTGCTTATCTAAGAAAAAGAGAAAAGAATTAAGAGTGAGAAGGGCAAGACTGTGGGGTACAGGGAAGCTGGGGACACAAAGCTGAGGTGTCCAGGCCTCGTGCGGGTGCCCATCTGGTCTTTGCGTTCCCTACCCTCTCTGCAGGAGACCCGGAGCCACCACCTAGCACTGTTGTGGCAGCCGCAAAAGGGCCAGAGACCCATTTTTGCCTCTTCATAGGTTTTGTTTGGTAGTTAGTACTTAATGTTTCTTCCAAATTTGCATTCCTTCACAGCCTGGGCATACACATTTTAGTTTTCCACAGTTGCTATTACTCCCTAGTATTTAACCCAAGGCCCCTTTCCTCTCATTTATTACCTGCCTGGCCCCTGAAGGCATCTCAGCTCACAACTACTGGTCAATGCTGTGGTTTCTGGAGACTTCTGTGCAGAGAGCTGCCTTGGAAGGATGGATGGATGGGTGGATGGGCAGATGGGTGGGTGGATGGATGGATGGACAGATGAATGAATGAATGGATGGGTAGGTGGATGGATGGATGGACAGAGGAATAGGTGGATGGGTAGGTGGGTGGACGGATGGATGGGAAGACGAGTGGATGGGTAGGTGGGTGGATGGATGGGTGAATGGATGGATGGATGGATGAATGGATGGATGGATGGATGGATGGACAGATGAGTGGATGGATGGGTAGGTGGGTAGATGGATTGGTGGATGGATGGATGGATGGATGGATGGATGGATGGATGGACAGATGAGTGGATGGATGGATAGGTGGGTAGATGGATGGGCGAATAGATGGATGGATGGACAAATGAATGGATGGATGGGTAGTGGACAGTTGGGTGGATGGATGGGCAGATGGATGGATGGACAGATGAATGGATGGGTAGATAGGTAGGTAGATGAACGGATAGATGGGTAGGCAGATGAGGGGCTTCATGATGGGTAGGAGGGAGGGGAAGAAGGAACAGGTCATCCTTGGGCAGAATGACTGTGGGAATGTGGGCTGGTGTTCACAGAAGCCCCATCTCACCATCTGAGAGCAGTCCCCACCATCCCTGTCTCATCTTCCAACATACGCCCACTCTCTCCATCATCTGGGAGGCACAGGCAAAGAAGGGAACCTGCTGAACCCGACTATGCACTTGCACCTGGTGCTCTTCAGCTCACCTTGCCTCCCTCGAGGGAGACACTCTTCCCCGTTTTCAGACAACAAAACTAAGGCTCTGAAATATGAATGCGAGGGTCGGTTTTTTAGAAACATTTACCGGATTCCCAAACTTTTCTTCCACCACACCGCACATTCCCAAATACATTCCCATTTGTACAGCATTTTATTTATGAAGCAGACCACATCTGCTATTCTACTTGATTGCCTCAAAAAATCCCATAGAACACTATTGTTTCTACACTTGAAACTTTAAAGAGAAAAAAAATGAACACTAAGACCTGACCAGGCTTGGCAGTGCAGGGACTCTCTCTCAGGACCCTGACTCCCAAGTCCCTGCCTTTGTCCCTCCTCACCCAGAAGTTTGTGGCCTAGAGTGACCAGGGCGTCCCTTGTAGAGGGAGGATGGAGACAGGGTTGGAAGGTGGGTCAGGTCAGGGGTCCTAAGGGTACACGTTCCCCAGAGGGGACACTTTTCTAGGTGAGAGAAGCTGCAGGTGGGTGTGAGACACAGCTGGCCAGGGCGAGGCCCATCCCACCTAGAGGGAACGGCCTCTGCTCCACACTCTGACTGCCATAGGCAGGAAGCTAAGTCCATTGTTACTGGAACTTTCCATTTTAAGAGATCTGAATTTTTTTTTAAAAATGTGAACTCTACATTTTAAAAATGTTGGCAACTAACTTAAAAATGTAACCATGTGAGCTCAAGAGAACTTCAAGGTGCCAGACCCATCTGCAGGCCCTGCCGACGGCACCAGCTGTGCTGAGCCGAGCTGATCCTGGGCCTGGCACTGGGCTGGGAGCTGCTCTGTGGGGGACAGGCCTGGGACCAGCTGAGAAGGCGGCGAGGGAGTCGCCTGTGGCCCTCTCCATCCTGGAGGCCATGTCTCACCGCTGGCTGAGGCCAGGCGGGGCTGCCGAGCTCAGGATCAGGGCCTTCCCTCTTCCTTTGGTTTCATTGGGAACAGCCATTCCAGGTTGTTCTGCAGCCAAAGTAGGGAGTCCCCTAGGGGAATCACTGATTCTTTAGGAAACACACAAAACAGAATGCATTTTACTTCCCTTTAATCAAAAAATAAATAAATACACTCCACAGGGACTTTTTTTTTTAATGAGGAAAAAAGGTGAAAGAACAAAATAAAACAAACAAAACCCAAACCTACAGGGACTCTTCATTTCCAGCCCGCAGGGAGTCACCAGCCAGGCCGAGGGACACAGACAGCCAGCCCAGCTGGGGCCTGCCAGGTGACTTGCAAGGTCGGAAAGGGAGCTGCTCTGCTCTGGGTGGTTCAGTTCCAGCCAGGGGTTGGAATGTCCTGCCTGCCGAGGGGCCACAGTCCCTGTAGAGGTCCCCCGGCAGCAGCGCACACCAATCCCTATTCTGCAAGGCATATCCCATAAGGCCCTTCCTCTTGGTGGCACTTGGGCACTCAAGGAGCCAGGAGATCCTGCCAAGATGGCTGGAGTCTGGAATGTGAGGTGTGCACAGGCGGGGCGAACTCTGGAGACCCAGAGACAAGCACCAACTCCCGGTGTGATGAGGCCAGTTCCCAAGGGGCAGGCCCAGAAGAGCCTGGGGAGCAGGCAGGCGGGGGAGCCCCTCTTTCCAGAGTTCCAGGACAGTGGGAAACATGTCGGGCTGTGACTCTGGCCAGAGCACTTGTCCCCTGCTGCAGGAGGCTCGGCAGACCCAAGGCCGGGGCACAGTGGGGTCTGCCGAGCATCAGGCAGAGTGGTGTGGCAGGTGGTGGCTTGGAGGGAGGGAACGCCCATAGGGGTCCTAGAGGTGGATCCACTTGTTCCAGTTGACCTCGTGGGGGAACACACGGCCCAGCCGGAGGGTACAGTCCAAGGTGGGCTCGTAGAAGGCCATGGGGCTCTCGTCCAGGCTGGAGGGCACCTCCACCTCCTCCACCACGGGTGTGGAGAAGAGTGAGACGGCCCTTGGCTTTCTCAGCCAGCACTTCCGGATGCAGCCGAGGGACTCCAGGCCCTGGAGACACCAGACACACAGGTTACAGTGGCACTACCCTCGCCTGCTTGATTTATTCTTCAACCATTTAGGGAATGCTCTCTCTGTATGAGGAAGCCACATCCTAGAGCAGGGGGCACCTGAACTGGGCATGAGTCAAGTGGGGATGTACCAGGAGGGTTCAGGCAAAGGCCCTGGTGGGAGAGGCAGCGGCCTGAGTAGCATGTGTACAGCGCAGGCTGGAGCCACCACGCTGAATCTCATTTGTGGAGGAGAGGCCTGCAGCAGGGGCTGCATCCCAGCGTCCTGTGAGCCAAGACTGGCTTCCAGGTGGAGTTCCGTTTGGCTCGCGGGGAATGTGACACTGAACTTCAAGCTCCTAGCTGCCAGAGGAGCTGGAGGCCCCATGCGCACTGGGCCAACGGAGCACGGGGCAACTGTCAGCCGAGCAGGAAGCAGCCGCACCAGGGGGCAGCTGCTTGACCCGTGGGGCCCTGCGGGCTCGTGAGTTAGTGACCCCTGGCACAGAGAAAGCATCAGAGACAAGCACCAGGCACCCCCTCTTCCATGGAGCTGGTGAAGGACACCGAGGGATGGCCTGAGAGGCAAGAGCCCAGGACAAGCTGGGGGAGGGGGTGCAGGTAAGCAGTATGGTGATACCGCATGCTGCCTGGGGCCTGAACATCATGGCCGGGCCACTGAGAGCACCCAGCCGCCCCCACCCCCCGCTGAGCCTGGGAAGGCCCCATACCTGGAGCAGCTCCAGCACGGCGACAGGCTGCAGGACCCCTGGTAGTGGTGCAGCAGGCAGTTCTCGGGGATGCCAGGCCTGGTCATGATGTGGTACAGCATGGCCTCCATCATACCCTTGCATACGGGCAGGTTCAGGTGGCCATCCACCACGACACGCCATGGCCGGCCTATGAAGCAGGTGCTCTCACAGTCCCTGCAGGGGGAGGGCTTGGCATCAGGGCTTGGCGGGGGCAGGAGGGCAGCTTGTTCAGACAGAACACTGAGGCTCAGGGGTGTCTGGGCCTGGCCCAGGTCACAGGGTTGAGACCAGCCGCCACCTCTTGTTCTCTGCTCTCCAAACTCCCCGCTTCTCTCCTGTCTGGACAGAGGGGCCCTTGACCGCCAGCTGGGTGGAACCACGACGTGGGGTCCTACTCAGATGCAGCTGTAACTGAGGCCTCAGTGGGCCCACCCACGTTGGCAGGAGAGGGCCAAGAGTTGAGACTCCTGGACTTGCCAGCTCTCCTGGCAGTCCGGGCAGCAGCTACCTCCAGGCTGTGGCGAAGCTCACAGGAGCATGACCCTGAAGCTCTGCCCCACACCATGTGCAGAGTTCCGGGAACGCTTTCCTTGAAACCAGGGACTGAACTGCTACTAAACCAGGGACTGAACAGCCACCCGGGGCCCAGGAGTGGGGCGGACCCAGAAGAGCTGGACACCTGGCTCTTATCGCTAAGGCTGGGCCTTGGAGGGGCACACCTGAGCTCCTGAAAGCCAGGACACAGGGCACTTGGGCCCTCCCAATCTGGGGTCAGCACACACACTCATGGGAGGCGCCCCCACCAGAGGGGTTTCTGTGGCCCCCTTGCTTCCTGTAACTCTGTGGCACAGTTGTCCCGGGGGCAGCTGGGCATTCAGGGCTTATCCCTCTGTGGCCCCGGCTCATCTGCAGGAGCGGGTGAGGTGCCTGTGGGTCGTGAGGAGCCAGTGAAGCGCAGCTGACAGCACCAGGCATGGTTCTCCGCCAGGGCCCTGGGCATTCTGGAAGCACAGCCCTTGTTCCAGGCCGACCTGGGCACTGCTGGTGCTCAGCACGCCTGCTGCTCACCCACCGCGCCCCTCCAAGTACCCCTGCCGAGAACCACGGTGCTGGGCAGCCTGTCAGAGCTGGCACCTGGGGAAAGACTCTCAAAAACCCTCACACAAATCCTCACCCTCGGTCCCTGTCAAGAGCCCCACCTGAAGCCCTGGAGCCAGAACCCCACACACCCACCTTTCCCGCGCTGCATGGGAGATGCTGCCGGCTCCAAAACTCTCTGTGAACCCTGAGGGAAGAGGAAGAGAATGAGAGAGACTCGGAAAGTCAGGGAAGCCATCTCTGCCTCCCCACCTTCAGCATGGCACCCAGCATGAGCAGGGCACCTCGAGGCTCAGGGGATGAAGCGTCAAAAAAAACGACAACGATCATCTCACAGAGCAGCCACTCTGGAGGTGGCGGGGCCGGGGAGACTGCCGCACACAGTGTCACATGCAAGCAGCGTCCCAGGCCCGGACAAGCCCCACACCGGAGGAAGCCAGCGAACACCTCATTTTCCACCCAGAAGCCCTGACCACAAGGGTGGTGTAAAGCCCGAGGCAAAAACAGCCCAAAGAAAACAAAAACGCCCAGAGAAGCCACATGAGAACGCTGCTGCTGACAGACATGCAGGACAGGAAAGGGCGTGCTGCCACCCGAGGAAGGCGAGACCTCCGTGCGGTCACTGCCCCACAGCAGCCGCTGCAGCACACACGCTGGCCCCATCGCCTGAGCTCCCACTCCAGAACTCACAGTGCTGCCTGGGGGTGTGGGAGGCCTGTGCTCCCCTGGAAATCCATTTATAGGCAGCATCCTGCCCCGTCGGGGCTCAGTCTCCCAGAAGCTGAAGTCAAGCCCCTTTTGTGTCAGTGGCAGGTCCCCCATATCCCGGAGGAAGGCGTGGGGTCCATCGGGGCGGAGGGGAGGGAAAGCGCGGGTGGAGTGAGGTGGGGTGGGGGACAAGGCGCGCGGTACCTCTGGGGTCTTCAGAGCCCTCTGGAGGCTGCGCCTGGCCACTCAGCTGCTCTTGGCCTGGGGAACTGAACTCCCCAACACCCTCTCGGTCTTCCCGTGCTGCCCCCACTGCAGCGGTGTCTTCAAGAGCTGGGGGTGAAGATGGGGCCTGGGCTTCTGCTCCATCTTCAGCTCTGGGCCCAAGGATGGGGGCGAAGTTTGAGTCCTGGAGTACTGGCCTCTTGGCAGGGGTCATCTGGGTGCCCTCAGTGTCGGTCTCCCCATTCTCACTGGCCCAGCTGGCACGCCTCTTGGTGCCCCGGGGGCTGTGAGAAGGAGGTGCCTGCCCCTCGAGGGGGCTGTCCTCGCTGGAAGACCCCTCTGGGGGTCTGGCCTGGGGGTCTTCTCTCTGGATGTCGCCGTCCTCTCTGTCTTTCAGCCGCACCGAGTGCAGGAGCCAGGGCCAGGCAGAGCCCATGGCTACCAGGCGCGCAGTGTTGGCGCCGACCTCCAGCACCTGGTGCTGCTCCAGGAGGGCCTGGGGAGGCAGGAGACACAGGGGGTCTGTGGGGAGCCTGGGATCCTCCGCGCTGGTGACCTCCCCTCCCTGGCGGGTTGAGTGCCCCGAGCAGCCCAGGCTTGCGAGGCGGGCGGGCTCCTAACCCGGGGCTGCCCCTTGCTAGCCCTGTGCCCTGGAGCAGCTTCTCTTCCTCTCTGGCTGCCGTGAACCACGTCAGCTGTGGTGCGGTTGTGAATCCACAACTGCAAACTCAATGCGGACATGAAATGCCCCAGTTTTCAAATGTTAATGACTCATTCAACGTTTAAAAAGAATGCAGCATGCTATGCCCCAAATCAAGCCCATCTTCAGTGTGCACCTGGCCTGGGAGCTGCAATTTCCGCTTCAGTGATATCCGGCTAACCTAAGGCACAGCTCACCTGGACGCAATCTGCGAATGTCCTGGTGCGCCCGCCACCTGCCTTCTCCAAGGCCGAGAACCATCTGCGTAGCTCCTCCTTGTCAATCCCAAAACAACCCGCGGCTATAATGACTTCCAGGATCTCCAAGGCAGCAGTCAGGTCTTCGGGACTATACCCAGACAGCCCCAGCTGGAGGACAAACTCCTCCAAGCTGCAGGTGTTTTCCTGGGGCTTTATCAGCTTGGTGAACGTGTCAGGGAGGCAGGAGGTTCCCACTGTTAGCTCTTCCAGAGCAGCGGCTGTGGGGACACGGAGGAAGATCAGAGGCAGCCCGACAGAGGCCCCCCTCCCCTGCCCAATGCACAGGCCACACTCAGGAAAGGCACGCTCCAGCACCAACTCACTGCTTCCCCGACAGCCACCAGGGTCACCTGCTGGGCGGACAGGCTGGGCCCCTGGCATCAGGCTCCTGATCCATGACCCTGAGCCTCTGACTATAGCTGACTGGATTTCTCCTGGCCACTATGATTCTCCTGCTCAAGACGTAAAGTGAAGGGCACGGAGGCCGAGGACTGGGGTTCGAGAACTGTAAAGCCCAGTGCTCTGAGGGGGAGTCCCTGACCAGGGCTGGCCTGGTCCAATCCCTTCCTGCTGCTCATGTGCCCACTGTTCCTTAGACCCTGTGAGATACACCAGGCCCCTTCTACACACCCCACTTTTGCCTACACTAGCCAGGGCTGGCTTCTGTTGCTTCCTATGGAATATGTCTCTGCTAAGGCCATAATCGATAGGTTATCACTACATTTTTGCCCAGTCCAAACTCCAGACAAAGTACAGAATTCTAACTGTGGTTATGAAACATATAGCGAACACCATCAACTTCAACAATGCACCTCACTTTACTGTGCTTCACGGATATTGTTTTTTGGGTTTTTTACATACTATAGGCTTGTGGCAAGTCTGCGCCAAGAGAGTCTACGGGCACCACTTTCTCAACACCGTGTGCTCGATTTGTGTCTGTCATGCTTGGGAATTCTCATATTTCATCTTTTTCAGGATTATCGTATCTGTGACGGTGGCCTGTGATCAGTGACCTTTGTCCTTAACTATTGTCACTATTTAGGGACGCCACAAACAATGCCACATACGACAGCAAACTTAATTGATAAATGTCATGTGTGTTCTGACAACTCCAGGGACCAGCCATTCCCCATTTTCCTCCCTCTCCTGGGGCTCCCTATTCCTGAGACACAACAATATTGAAGTCAGATTGGCCAGGTGCGGTGGCTCAGGCCTGTAATCCCAGCACTTTGGGAGGCCGAGGTGGGCGCATCACGAGGTCAAGAGATCGAGACCATCCTGGCTAAAGTGGTGAAACCCCATGTCTACTAAAAAATACAAAAAAATTAGCCGGGCGTGGTGGTGGGCACCTGTAGTCCCAGCTACTCGGGAGGCTGAGGCAGGAGAATAGCGTGAACCCGGGAGGCGGAGCTTGCAGTGAGCCGAGATCACGCCACTGCACTCCAGCCTGGGCGACAGAGTGAGACTCCATCTCAAAAAAAAAAAAAAAAAAATTGATGTCAGGCCAGTTAATAACCTTACAATGGCCCCTCTGTGTTCAAGTAAAAGGGAGAGTTGGACATCTCTCACTTTACATCAAAAGCTAGAAAATATCAGGCTTCGCGAGGAAAGCATGGTGACAGCCAGGACAGCCGAAAGCTGGGCCTCTTGTGCCGAAGTTAGTCAAAGTTGTGAGGGCAAAGGAAAAGTTCTTGAAGGAAATTAAAAGTGTTACTCCAGGGAACACACGAACAATAATAAAGCAAAAACAGCCTTGTTGCTGATATGGAGAAAGTTTCAGCGGTCTGGATAGATGAAACCAGTCACAACCTTCCCTTAAGCCAAAGCCTAATCCAGAGCAAGGCCCTAACTCTCTTTAATTCTATGAAGGCTGAGATAGGTGAGGAAGATGCAGAAGAAAAGCTGGAAGCTAGCAGAGGTTGGTTCATGTAGTTTAAGGAAAGAAGCCGTCTCGGTAACATAAACGTGCAAGGTGAAGCACCAAGTGCTGCTGGAGAAGCTGCAGCAAGTTCTCCAGAAGCTCTAGCTAGCTGAGATCAGCGATGAAGGTGGATACACTAAACAGATTTTCAATGTGCACAAAACAGCTTTATATTGAAGATGCCATCTAGGACTTTCATGGCTACAAAGGAAAAGGCAAGGCCTGGTTTCAAGGCTTCAAATGACAGCCCACTCTCGATAGGAAGTAATGAAGCTGGTGACTTTAAGTTGAAGCCAGTGCCCATTTCCCATCCCCAAATTCTTAGGGAAGAGAATTATGCTTAATTTATTCTGCCTGTGCTCTATAAAAAGCACTGCAAAGCTGGATGACAGCATGTCTGTTTACAATGTGGCTTACTAAATATTTTAAGCCCACTGTAGAGACCTACTGCTCAGACAAAAAAGATTGCTTTCCAAATGGTATGCTGATTAATGATGCCCCTGGTCACGCATGAGCTCTGATGGAGATGTTCAAGGAGATGAATGTTGTTTTCATGCCTGCTAACACAACATCCATTCTGTACCCCATGGATCAAGGAGTTATTTCACTTTCAAGTCTTATTATTTAAGAAATACATTTGATGGCTGGACACAGTGGCTCACACCTGTAATCCCAGCACTTTGGGAGGCTAAGCGGGCGGATCACCTGAGGGCAGGAGTTCAAGACCAGCCTGCCCAACAAGGTAAAACACCATCTCTACTAAAAATACAAAAATTAGCCGGGTGTGGTGGTGGGTGCCTGTAATTCCAGCTACTCGGGAGGCTGAGATAGGAGAATCACTTGAACCTGGGAGGTGGAGGTTGCAGTGAACTGAGATCATACCACTGCACTCCAGTCCAGGCAACAAGAGTGAAACTCTGTCTCAAAAAAGAAAGAAATTCATTTCGTAAGGCTATAGCTACTATAGTGATTCCTCTGATGGATCTGGACAAAGTAAACTGAAAATCTTCTGGAAAGGAGTCACCATTCTAGATGCCGTTAACAACATTTGTGATTCATGGGAGGTGATCAAAATACCAACATCAACAGGAGTTTGGAAAAAGTTGATTCCCACCCTCATGGACGACTTTGAGGGGTTCAAGTCTTCAGTGGAGAAAGTAACTGCAGATGCAGTGGAAATGACAAGAGAACTAGAGGCAGAGTCTGAAGATGGGATGGAGTTGCTGCAATCTCAGGATCAAACTTGAACAGATGAGGACTTGCTTCTTATAGACGAGCAAAGGTGGTTTCTTAAGTTTCTTGACATAGAATCTACTCCTGGTAAAGACGCTGAGAACATGGTTGAAATGGCAACAAAGGACTTAGAATATTACATAAACTAGGTCTGGTATGGTAGCTCATGCCTGTTGTCCCACCCCTTTGGGAGGCCATGGCGGGAGGATCCCTTGAGGCCTGAGACCAGCCTGGGCAACAGAGCAAGGCGCTGTCTCTACAAAAAATTAAAAAAGTAGCTGGCTGTGGTGGCACATGCCTATAGTCCAAGCTACTTAGGAGACTGAGGCAGGAGGATGACCTGAGCCCAGGAGCTAGAGATGACTGTGAACTATCATCGTGCCACTGTACTCCAGCCTAAGCAACAGAGCAAGACCCTGTCTCTAAAAAATAGGCTTGGTGTGGTGGCTTACGCCTGTAATCCCATCACTTTGGGAGGCGGAGGCGGGAAGATCACTTCAGGCCAGGAGTTAGAGACCAGCCTGGGCAACATAGTGAGTCCCCGTCTCAATCATTTCAAATAAATAAATAAAAATAAAAAGTAAAGTTTCAAAGGTCATCAATAGAACTAAAATAGTGTCAAAATTGGAAGTAAAGGAGGCAGGAAATCATGAATGTGAGTGGAATACTCATCTTTCCTAGCAAGGGGTCAAAAGATAGTATCTAAAAGGTTCCTAAGAGCACGAACTTTACTAAGCACCAGGAGACTAGAGCCCCGCTGCCCCCCGGGGAGAGTGGGCGGGGTGGGGAGGCGGGAGTACTCTGCTCTTCCTGGTGCCTGTGGCACAGCTGTGACTAAAAGACAGCGGTGGTGCGGGGAGCTCTCCCACAGAGGTGTGGGCACAGCACCGGCACCTGGGGAAGGTGTCCCTTGAGTTGGCTGCAAGGATGGGGTGTGTTTTTCCGTGTGTCCTGTGGCTGCATGCCTGGCCTGGGGAGCCCGAAGGTCTAGGTCTCAGGCCAGGCCTCAGGGTCCTCCTGGATGATGGCAAGGCCGGGCCCTCCCCCAGCACCAGCGGGAGCACTCACCAGCGGGCCTGAGCTGGGCAAGGCCGGGCCTCCCCCAGCACCAGCGGGAGCACTCACCAGCGGGCCTGAGCCGGGCGGGCACAGGGCTGCAGCGGAGCTGCAACTTCATCTGGCAGGAGTTGACCATGATGCTGTCATTGGGATTGAGGTTGCGGGTGCTGACGATGCCGGGGGAGTAGTAGCCCCTCATCAGCAGGTAGTTGGTGTGGGAGGCCTGCGCAGGTTTCACCTCCATGCTCCGGCGCTTGCCCCCTATGCCTTCATCCAAGTCATCCTCTTCATCCTCGTCATCCTCCAGGCTGCCATCCTTCCCCAAGCTAGAAGACAATTGTGACCTGGATACCCAAGCACAGGCCAGCCAGCTGCTACTGCAGCCTCTCCCCTCCCTCGAGAGGCCTTTGTGGCTGGGCCTCAGCAGTGGCCCCAGCAGCTGGCTGTGCTTCATTACCAAGGCTGGTGTGGACGGCTGCCCCAGATCCATCCCCTTTCCCACCTTCCTGTGCAACGTGCTCACCCCTTGTCACGTATCTGCATCTCTGTGGGGACTGTTCCTCTTGCCCGTCTCTCAGTCCAGAAAACACCCACTTCCCCAGGAAGCCCCAGTTCTGTTGCAAGGCCCTCGGGACCAGTCCTCCCTTCTCTTCCCTGCCCCTCCCCTGCCCCACTGTGCTGCATCCTTCTCTTTGGCCAATTCCTGTAACACCTGGGAGGCATCAGCAGAGGACGCCTTGGACACTGGCCTACAATCCCCAGTCACTCATCTGCAACGCCCATCCTGCAAGCTCCCGGAAAGCACTACCGACCCCTGCCGGTCTGTGTCTGGCCAATGCCTAGCACATGGCCAGACCTGATGCTGTGGACGCCGGGCTCTTACCTTTTGATGACCTCATTCTCCACCATTGAGCTATCTACTATGATGATCTGCTCCGGGATCCTGACATCCACGGAAATAAGGCCCAGAGAGAAGAGGGTCAGGACGGCCACACAATTTCCTCCAGGGCCGTCCAGTGAAAAGGCCACCATGTCATTTGTGGGCTCATTATTATCCTGGTCTTTGAAAGAGAAACGATCAGGCTGGTCCAACTTGCCGGCAGCCCGCATTCTGTCCAAAAACTGGAATGACTCCGTGCAGATGGTGCTTGGAAATCGCCACGTAAAAATCCTACACAGACAAAAAGAAAGGAAGGGCCTGACTGATGGCCGGCCGTAGGAAGCCATCATTTGGACAGGCTATGAGCACGTCAAATCATTATGATGAGAACTAAGCAAAATACCCCACTTCTCCCCTAAAGCTCTCCGTCCCATCCCAAATGAAGGCGCTGTGTTCCCATCTAGCGGTGTTTGTGTCTCTCTTCCCCGCTAGCCTGAGTACCTTCCATGCAGAGTACCGTTTCCTCGTCAATTCAATGTGGCCTCACCTTGTGTTCCAGGAGGGTGCTGGCAGGCTCACCTCACAGGCACTCACTGTACACAGTTGCTGAACTAGGGATGGTGAGCATGCTTTCTGTAATAACAGTCCCCACACAAAGCCAGCCCTGGTCTCACATGTGTGCCCAAGCTGTCTCCATGCAGCACCTGGTGAGGCACTTCCCCGGCTCTGTCCAGAGAGCAACATTCCACGACCCTGCTACCAGGGTCAGAGGGAGGGACCCAAAAGGCCTTCCTTGTCTGCTGACCACTGCCCTCGGTTCAGATGGGGACATGCGGTCAGAGCAGTGTCTCCGTGACAAATGGCCTTGTTGGACTTGGACATGTATCTTCTGCTGCCACACCTACTTCCCAGAGGCCTGAGGGTCATTCGGGGTGAGGGTTAGGGAGAAGGAAGTGTCTGCCATCACGGGGAAGGGATGGTATCAAAGAACTGAAAGAAGATTCATGGTGCTGTCTCTGAGCATCTGACTGCAGCCCTGTGCAGACCTGAGGGTGGGCAAGGAGAACGGTATGAAGGGGAAAGCTGCCAAGGTAGCGGCTTGGGAATGTTCTCAGGGACTCTGCATGTGGTCAGGAGGCTGGTGGTGCAGCGCTCTCTGCGGCATGAAGCCACACTGCAAGAGCGTTTCAGGAGGGAGCCCCAGGAGGATGTCTGTCTGGACGCACCTCCGCACCCCAACCCCGCACCGGCTGCTGGAGCTGCGAATGGGCCCAGGAGACTTCCCGGGTCTCAGGGCTACATGGAAGAGGGACTGAGGTTATGCTGGAACTGGAGGGTGAACTTCCAGCTGGGCCAATTATTAAATTCAAAACCGATTTCACTCCATCTGATGAGAGAAACAGAAACAAACCACCTGCAAAATGGCAACACCACCAACACAAAGATGCTGCTAGCACTCACCTGATCCCCACACCAGGAAGGAGGAGAGGGGCTGCAGGAAACCCCAGAGCCTGCGTCTTGCGCATGAGGCTGCGAGGGGCCGCGGCTCCAACATGCTTTCATGGCCACAATGCTTCCTTTGCTCCTCTTTATGTGGCTCAACTTCGGAGTACCCAGGGCTCCTGACAGGTACTCACCTGTAGTAGGTCTGGGATAGCTGGTAGGACATTGGCACGAAGGGCAGGGCCCGGTTCTTCTTGGGGCCCAGCGTGTGGTTGACCCGGTGCCGGTTGACCAAGCTCCTCTTCTGGCACTCCATGAAGGCCTTCACAAGAACGTGGTCCTTGTACTCCCGATAGAGGCGGAAAGTCTGCAACACAGTGAGGCAAGGGTGAGTGGGGTTCTCCAGCCGGCCAGGGAAAAGGCTGGGGTATGTGGAGGCAGAGGCTGTGGCTGATGCTTTATAGAGGAAGTACCGATCGTGGGAGGCCCTGACTGGCGTGTGTGTATGTCAGTGTGTGTGTGACTGCGTGTATGTGGGGGGGGAGGGGTGCTGAGGAAGTCGGCAATCCCAGTTCTCGGACCATCACATCACACTTCCAGAGACCACAAAGGGCGGGGAACTGACGAGACAGGGGGCTATTCACTCCCAAGCCGATTGCTTTCAATGCAGACAGACGGAATCAACACAGAGTCATCTGGTCTACCACTCTGTCAAGTCTTTTATACAGACTTGGTTCACTATAAAACTAAGGTGGACAATTGTCATGGACAGAATTGTGTTGCCTCGAATTTATGTTGAAGTGCTCACCTCTACTATCTCAGAATGGGGCTGTATTTGGACAGAGGACCTATAAAGAGATCATTGAGGTAACATTAGGTTATATAGGTGGGCCCTAATCAGTAAGACTGATTTCCTTGTAAGACGAGGAGATGTCGACAGAGAGCACACACAGACCACGGGACAATCATGTGAGAACACAGTAAGAAGGCGGCCATCGGCAAGGGAGGGAGAGAGGCCTCAGAAGAGACCAAATGTGCTAGTTCCTTGATCTTGGACTTCCAGCCTCCAGAACTGTGAGAAAATAAATGTATGTTATTTAAGTCACTCAGGCTGTGGTATGTTGTTATGGCAGCCCTAGTAAACTAATAGAAATACTTTTAGGGACAGCAAACCATGGACTTTGTGATTCTAGGAAGATGACTTTAGCACTGTTACCTACTTCTACCTTGAAGTCGTAAAAAAAGGCAGTGAGAAGCATTTCCATGAAGTGTATAAATTGTGTCCTGTGAAACAGAATTAGTTAATAAGGTTACCACCTGTCAGCTGTGTATGATGCTGTGTCTCCAGTCTCCATCTGGACAGCAAAGGGGAAGGCATGGACAGGAGACCTGCCTTCAGAAGAGCAGCTGACAAAGGGGCCCACAGCCTGGGGACTGTGACGGCAGTAACCTCCCGAGGCCTGGGATCCCGCAGCACAACTGTCTTACTTGCTAGGCCCAGACGTGTAATTTCCTCCCATCACTGTTTTTTTGTGAAAAATTCTTCTGAATATGTAATTTTGCCCCTAAATAAATATGGTGTTGGACATTTTTCTGACTAGGAAGTTAGTAGGATATTTGCTTTTCTAGCATCTTTGTTAGATGACTTTTTATGGTTGCAAAGTCACTTAGCAAAAAGTTCATCCTCCCAACACCTCCCTGGATCACTGTCCCCACAAATGACATTGAACTCACAACATAAAGGAACTCACCACTACGTAAATAGGTGCTTGACTGTGATTTAACACCTGAATCACTAAAATGGATTGCAATAATTATCCAAAGAAAAACAGCCAAGTGCAGCAGTAACGACAGCCTCTGAACTCTCTCCACGTCTCCTCCGGGACAGCCTCTGAGCTCTCTCCACATCTCCTCCGGGACAGCCTCTGAGCTCTCTCCACATCTCCTCCGGGACAGCCTCTGAGTTCTCTCCACGGCTTCTCTGGGGCAGCCTCTGAGCTCTCTCCACGTCTCCTCCGGGAGAGCCTCTGAGCTCTTTCCACCTCTCCTCCGGGACAGTCTCTGAGTTCTCTCCAAATCTTCTCTGGGACAGCTTCTGAACTCTCTCCAGGTCTCCTCCGGGTCTCCTCTCCCGTGGAATCTGGTCACCTTTGAGTTAAGGCATCTCCTGTGAACAGCCCAGTTGGCTACTCTGAGTTTTGGGGGTAGCTGTCCTTGGTTTCTCTGAAGTGCCTGGAGACCATCCTTTCTGTTACCCATTGTAGTGCCTACGTGGCTTAGCTGGAGCCCTACCCTGCTCTTGTTGCCCAACCAATGCCTATGCGACACAGCTAAATTCCCATTCAGCTTTAACTCTGCTTAGTTTTAGAAAACAGGATGTCTGGGGTCAGAAGTTCCTTCTTAGGACTAAACTGGCTGAAGCGGGCAAAATCCGCAATGGAAGCTTGGCCTCTGAAAACCCTCTGGCTTCATTATAATCCAATTTCTATGTTAAACGACGCTCCCACTGGCACCTTTACAGTTGACAATCACCATGACAATGGCCAGAAGAGACCAAAAACAGACAGAAAAGAGGTGGCTCTTTGATTCCAAAAAAAACCTACCTCCCTTCCCAAGAAAAACTATGAATTTTCTTCCCTTTCCTCTTAATACCTAGCCCCTTCATTAAGAATCCTCTGAGAAGTTGATTTGCAGGCTATGCTCCCACTTCTCCCATTCCATGGCCATTGAAAAAAGCCCATACTGTTTGATACTCACTCTCGGTTTCATATTTTAGCTTCACACCAAACAAGAAAGAGCCTCTTTTAGGGTAATCAGGACCCTGATTCTACTCCCACATAGAAACTGTTCCCACTCACTACTGGCTTAGCAGAACACACAAACTGTCAGATGGCTCCATTACAATGACTTGACTTTTAATTCTCAATTGTTTCTGTTCCTAAGATTTTAGGACTTTCTACCAACTCATAAAAAAAAATCTTTAAAAAGGTAAGACAACCTTCACATCTAAGATGCTCAGCTTTAAACTAGTAAGTTCTTAAGGATGTTTTTTTCTCCAAGGAAACAATTCTCCTCTTTGCTGAGCAATAATAGAGGTTTTAATATTAAATAAGTACACAAAGTAAAAGAAACAGACAAAAACGTCTTCATAGCAAGGCTGTTAACAGTTTTCTTTCTTTCTTTCTTTCTTTCTTTCTTTCTTTCTTTCTTTCTTTCTTTCTTTCTTTCTTTCTTTCTTTCTTTCTTTCTTTTTTTTAATGGAGTCTCGCTCTGTTGCCCAGGCTGGAGTGCAGTGGCACAATCTCAGCTCACTGCAACCTCTGCCTCCTGGGTTCAACTGATTCTCCTGCTTCAGCCTCCCAAGTTGCTGGGATCACAGGCGCCTGCCATCACGCCCGGCTAATTTTTTTGTATTTTTAGTAGAGACAGGGTTTTGCCATGTTGGCCAGGCTGGTCTCAAACTCCTGACCTCAGGTAATCTGCCCACCTTGGCCTCCCAAAGTGCTGGGATTACAGGCATGAGTCACCGTGCCCTGCCAGATTTCGAATATATGTAAAGAAAAAAGTAAAATTTTCAAATACATGTTTAGATAAGTACTGATATTTTAAAAAAACAACCAAGCCTAAATCCCTAGATTTACAATTTAAAAAAAATAAGAAAAGCAATGTAATTCACAGAATAAAATCTTTTGGAGTAAAGTAACATAACTCTAACAAACCGGTAAATCTAGGCAAGAAATGACTTGCCCAAGTAACAGACCTAGTAGGTGGAGAGTTTATCTGACTCCAGAAACCACACTCTACAAAATAAACATATTGACCTTCAGTATGTATATAATCTGTAACTGGTGTGAAACTGTGGCAGAAATACAAAGAGCAGTGGATGGCTGTGTGAATTGAAGTGGTCACTCGAGAAAACTGGTTGAGATTGTGAACCATAGGGAACAGGGGGTGCTAATTCTGGATTGTTCGGCATAGAGGAGAAAGAAAGAACTGCAAACATTATTACAGTGAAGGAGGGTGAGGCCCTCCTAAAACGGACTGCATTTCACCAGAAGCACTGATCCAGGGGGCAACTGAAGCACAAAAATGATTAGAACCAGAGTGATGCCACCCACGTTTCTTTCTTTCTCTCTCTCTCTCTTTCTTTTCTTTTCTCTCTTTTCTCTCTCTCTCTTTCCTTCTTTTCTTTTCTTTTTTGTTTTCTTTGGAGTCTCGCTCTGTCGCCCAGGCTGGAGTGCAGTGGCCCGATCTCAGCTCACTACAAGCTCCACCTCCCGGGTTCCCGCCATTCTCCTGCCTCAGCCTCCGGAGTAGCTGGGACTACAGGCGCCCGCCACCTCGCCCGGCTTTTGTGTGTGTGTGTGTGTGTGTGTGTGTGTGTATGTGTGTGTGTGTGTGTGTGTGTGTTTAGTAGAGACGGGGTTGCACTCTGTTAGCCAGGATGGTCTCAATCTCCTGACCTCTTGATCTGCCCACCTGAGCCTCCCAAAGTGCTGGGATTATAGGCGTGAGCAGCCACCGCACCCGGCCGATGTCACCCATGTTTCTTAGGAAAGACGTTAGCCGTCTCTAAATCCTCATCTACTGTGCGTGGCACAGCGTTATTTTACAGTTTTCTGAGATTTATAATTGGCATCATTTGCACAGCGGCAGCGTGACGTGGCTGTGGAGAGCACAGAAGGCTTGTCCCCGGGGAAGTGGGCTCTTCTGGTTGCAACGTGGTGGAGGCCAGCCCCCCACAAAGAGGGAAGGTGCCGCAGCAAACCTCTGAGCAACCAAGAAAAAGAGCACCTGCTTGGAAAAGGTGACAAGCCACGAGGCCATGGGCCAGTTATAAGGATTAATTGTGTTACAGGAATGGTTATAAACCTGACCGACCTCAGAAGGTATATGGAGGAGGCAATTATCAAGCCCCTTGATGGTCTGTGGTTGGATGCCGCGTACTTTGACAACAGTGTGAGCATGGCAGAAAGTGTAGCTGTGTATGTAGGGGAAAACCTACAGAAAGTTTTTCTGTGGGAGTTCTTTGTAAACTATTAATAATGCAACTGGCAATTGTACCGCAGTCTATGAAGGGAAATCACTCTTAGGGATCAATGCTGTAGAAAGATAACTTGTTTTTTGCTTCTTTGCTCAGTGTTAAGAAGTCCTCACATCATTGTCACCCCCCCCCCGCGACATTCTGTTCTGTAGTGCCTGATTTATTGAAAGTAGTATGAGGCCTGTTTTAAACATAAATCTATTCTAAATCTAAATTTGTAATACATTCTGAATGTCATTTAGACAGTCTTTTTTCTGGAGATTAAAAATCACTTTATTTCTAGCAAAATGCTCTGACGTAAAATATTTTAACAACAAAGATCTGTGTTTGTTGTTTTCTCCATTATCTAATTATTGATATCCATTTCATCTGGGCACATACAAATGGTAAAAATATTTACAAGCTTTGGACTAAGTGAATCTAATCAAAAATAAAATATAGATGTTAATAGAGCCTGGAAATATTGTCAATACCTTTTTAACAGATTGAGCCTCGTTGATTATTTCTTCTGGGGTAAAGGCTCAAATTTATTCTGTGAAATTAGACACACAAATCATCTGAAGCAATGTATGGCAGATGAATATACAGTGATTGATGGAAATGTTGCTTTCATGCACATTGTTCATTGCAATTTTGCATAAGTTACTGAACTATGAATTACTATTGAGGAACAGCACATTCAACATGTCTTAGCAATCAATGCTTTAGTATGGACATTTTCTATGTTTCTAGACTCTCTGGCCACTCTTAGCAAATTTAAATCAAATGACTGAAGTACAATCACTTATTTTAACTGTGTTAAAAGAGTCAATTTGAAAAGTATATTTTTCTGTATGAATTTTTTTATTTACTTGACTCTATTTTGTTCTGATAACTAAACTTATCTGTATAAATTGCACTATTGAAAAAAAAGTATAGGCTGGGTGCAGTGGCTCACGCCTGTAATCCCAGCACTTTGGGAGGCCGAGGCGGGGGATCATGTCATCAGGAGATCAAGACGATCCTGGCTAACATGGTGAAACCCAGTCTCTACTAAAAAAACACACACACAAAAATTAGCCAGGCGTGGTGGCAGGCGCCTGTAGTCCCAGCTACTCAGGAGGCTGAGGCACGAGAATGGCATGAACCCGGGAGTTGGAGCTTGCAGTGAGCCGATATCAGGCCACTGCACTCCAGCCTGGGTGACAGAGTGAGACTCCATCTCAAAAACATAAAAAATAATAATAAAGTAAAATAAAAATTAGCCGGGCGTGGTTGCAGGTGCCTGTAGTCCCCGCTATAGGCTGAGCTCGGTGGCTCAGGCCTATAATCCCAGCACTTTGGGAGTCCGAGGCGGGCGACCACAAGGTCAGGAGATTGAGACCATCCTGGCTAACACAGTGAAACCCCATCTCTACTAAAAATACACAAAATTAGCCAGGCATGGTGGCAGGCACCTGTAGTCCCAGCTACTCGGGAGGCTGAGGCAGGAGAATGGCGTGAACCCGGGAGGCGGAGCTTGCAGTGAGCCGAAATCACACCACTGCACTCCAGCCTGGGCAACAGAGCGAGACTCCGTCTCAAAAAAAAAAAAAAAAAAAAAAAAGAAAAGAACACAATACAACTATATATATATGTGTGTATATATATATACACACATAATCTGAAGATCCGTGTCAATTCCTTTATTTTATGATGCAGTGACATTGTAAGGAAGTAGAAAAACTAAGTTAAAAATGTTTAATTATGAAGAATATAGAAAGGGGATTTCTTGTTGAAACAAATAGGCTAAAAGAGGCTTGGTGTCAGCTCTGCCTCTCTTAGAGGAAGGACTGTGACCCTGTTGGATAATCTAGTGATAACAGCTGATGTTAAAATAGATTCTACCAAGGCAAGGACAACGGTTTGCTTATGAGCAGTGAGGAGTATGTAGTCTTACCATAGTCCACCCTTTGGAAAGTGCTGCATATATAATTAGTGAGGCCATTTATATTCATTTTTATTATGCAAATGCTGATTAAATGTATACCTTCTTCCACTCAGATGTTAATGTGTCCCTTCCTCAGTATATTTATTAGGCTATGCGTATATCTCAAGCATAGATTAATTTGTTTTGTAAGATTTCAAAACATTCCTTTTTAGCCCTGTAATGAATATAAAATGGATCCCTACTGCCTATCTTAGAAAATGTGCATTTCATAGAACGATTTAAAAAATAAATCCTTTTAAATTGCCCATCTGCTTAAGCTGTGTTTGCGGAACATTACATTAGAACTATGTCATGTCTTAGAAACATGTGTCATACTACTATTTGCGGACATTACTGCATTTTAAGGAATAAAATAATATTATTAAGAAGTATTTTTTCAAGTGATACAGTAAGAATATTGCTAGAGATTTGACCTGTTTGTGAAAAATCTTTGCATGATTATTAGCCTGCTAACAATAAAATGAACTCTGCAAACGTGATCCAAGCTGTTCGCTATGAAATTATGTGCTGGCTGCACAGTCCCCTGGGAGACCAGTGTGAGTCCAGATGCCTCTTTGCTGGTTTGTTTCATTTCTGGGGTTCATTTTGTTTAAAGGTTTTTATCATATTTTCAAAGTACAGAAGTCAGGCATGTCAAGTTCAAGTCTTGTCCCCCCCAAACTTCAAAAAATATATGACATTGATATAATTTGGCTGGATAATAACAAACTGGACAAATAAGATATTTTCTTTCATTGAAGGTTGGTAATATTTTACTCATTTAAAAATTTTTGGGTGGGCACAGTGGCTCACACCTGTAATCCCAGCACTTTGGGAGGCCAAGGTGGGTGGATCACCTGAGGTCAGGAGTTTGAGTCCAGCTGGCCAACATGGTGAAACCCTGTCTCTACTAAAAATACAAAAAATTAGCCGGGCATGGTGGTGCATGCCTATAATCCCAGCTACTCAGGAGGCTGAGGCAGGAGAATCTCTTGAACTCAGGGGGCAGAAGTTGTAGTGAGCCAAGATTATCCCACTGGATTCCAGCCTGGGCAACAGAGCAAGACTCCATCTCAAAAAATAATTAAAAGAAAAAGAATTCTCTAAATTGTGGGTCAGAATTCAAGCTAATAGAAACCTGTGGGAAAAAAAGCATTTGCAGGTCTACTTGTGGAATCCATAATTCTTTTCAGAGGCAGCGACGTTACCAAAGAAAAAAATGGTATGAGCATGTCCCCAAGCAGAAAACCCCCTTCAGTGCAATGCTGACAATATCTGGGTGCTCCGGGGTTCTTGGGGAGTGCAGCTGACATCCCGGCTGTGCTGCTCGTGTGCTAAGTGGTTTTGTATCCACTGAGAAGGACCTGTCAACAGGTGGCTGCTCGGACCCCTAAAGAACGGATGTGTGGTGTCTGTGAAGCCTGTGTCGGATCTCTGAGGAGTATCTGTGAGGGGCATCTCACCTACAGCGAGGACGCTGTGTGAGCGCCGTGGGGGAGGCCTCAGTGCTAGGCTCCTGCTGAGAACTCTGAGTGAGGTCTCTGTGGAGCCTCAGCGTGAGGTTTCTGCCCGAGTTCTAAGTGGAAAGTCTCTAGGAAATCCGAGTCTTCCTGTAGGAGACCTGTGAGGCCACATGAGGTCTCTGTGGGAGGACTCCGGGGCAGCGAGAGGGCTCTGTTGTCTCTTGTGAGGCCCCTGTATGAGGCCTTTGCAGAAGGTCTCCGTGGGAGCTATCTTCCAGAGGTCTCTGTGGGGTCTCTGTGGGAAGTCCCTGTGTGAAATCTCTGGGTGAGGGACCATGGGACTAGATGAAGTCTCTGTGTGAGGACCCTGTGAGAGCTCTACAAAATCTCTGTGTGGAATGTCTGAGGGAATTCTGTGTGAGAGGTTTCTGGGCCATGAGTGTGGAGCAACCTGGGGCCTGTGTGTGAGGAATCTGTACAAGGTCTCTGTGGAGACGGGGAGATCTCCAGGCAAGGTCTCTGTGTGAGGAGGACTCTGAGAGAGGTCTCTGTGAGGCAGTGGGGGGTGCTGTGTGCCCTTTCTGGAGCTGGAGGCCGGGGGTTGCAGTGAGCTGCATGAGTCTCTGCATGAAGTCCCCGTTTTATGGCTCTGTGGGAAGTCTCTGAGGCCTTTGTGGGGTCTCTGTGTGAGGTCTCTGTGTGAGAACCACGGAAGATCTCTGACATTTGCGGGAGGTCTCTGTGGGACTGAGTGAAGTCTCTCAGTGTGGCCTCTGTGGGGTTCTCTGTGTGAGGACTCTGGGAATCTCTGTGCTAGGTCTCCGTGGGGCACCATGAGGTCTCTGAGAGCTCCGTGGGGTCTCTGTGGAGGCTGCAGTGTGTCTCTCTCTGCGGCAGAGAGAGGTCCCAGCGTGCTCACTCTGTACGGGATGTCTCTGCGAGGTTCCTGTGGGAGGTCTCTGTGGGTCTCTCCATTGCTGGCCTCGCTGCCCCTCATGGGAGACTGGAGCCGCAGAAGGGCTCAGGGCTTGTGGCTTCCTGTGTTCTTGTTGGTCTCTCAGCGTGGCCTGTGGCACTTCTAGCCTGAGCCGTGGGCTCCACATCCCGCTCCTCCACATCCCAGAACTTGCCTCTTGGTTTCCTAAGGGAACCCGGCAGCAGCCAGGCCTGGCCCATCCTCAGCGGTCAGGGTCCCAGCTCTGTGCCACACTCTCCTGAGCTCCCGGGGGACCGGGGGTGCTCTCTGCTCCAGGTCCCTGCCCCTCCTGCTGATCCTGGCTCCGCTGTCACTGCGGGGCCCACCTTGAAGGCTGCCTCAGTTATCCAGGCCCCAGAGAGGACCAGGCCCCAGGAGAAGCCACAGGCTGGGGACCGTGCCCACTGCCCCCTCCATCCCAGGTGCCAGCCAGCCCCATATGTTGGGGGCAGGGCCATTTCCATTGCCATCTAGATCAGTGGCACTGCCTGGCACAGGCCTCTCCACCACTGAAATGAGGCCCCAGGACCTGGGCCTCCTGCACGCCTGTATGTGGCACAAGGCACAGAAAACTCCCTCTAGAGACCTGGCTCCTCCTGTCCCTGATTTGTGGAGACCTCCCGTTTTCCCATATGGACAGGGCCCAGAGAGGAGGAAAGCTGTGCTGAAAGCAGAGGGAGACAGCAGGGACCGCTCCTGCCCTGCCCACCCCCTGCCCATTCTGGACAGGTCACTTCCAGCTCCGTTGTGTGTCCAAATCCTGCCTGCCTGCCTCTTCCCCTGCTGGTCTTTGGGGCAAGCCAGGACCTCAGGAGCCAGGGGAGGTTGGCTGTCTGACCCCAGCTCGGCTGCTGGGCCCTTGGAAGTCACCACCTCTCCCCCAGGAGCGGTCCTGGGGCTACGTGTATATTAAAGGTCACCAGACTCCAAGTTATGCCTGCGGTTCTCTAGTCCTTGCTTTTTCACCTGTTGTCAACACATCCTTGAAAAAATTGAATAGATGGGCCAGGCACGGCGGCTCACACCTGTAATCCTAGTACTTTGGGAGGCCGAGGCCAGTAGATCACCTGAGGTCAGGAGTTCGAGGACCAGCCTGGCCAACATGGCGAAACCCAGTCTCTACTAAAAATACAAAAATTAGTAGGACGTGGTGGTGGGTGCCTATCATCTCAGCTACTTGGGAGGCTGAGGCAGAAGGAATCGTTTGAACACAGGGGCCGGAGGTTGCAGTGAGCCGAGATTGCGCTACTTCACTCCAGCCTGAGCAAAAGAGCGAAACTATCTCAAAAAAAAAAAAAAAAAAAAGGTTCAATAGGTTATTATGTGCAAGTTTATCAAAGATGTTAAGAAATTCATCTTCCTTATTCACTTTGCCACTTTGCCATCTCACTAATATGGCCCTCTGTGTTGGGGGTAAATGTGGTTTTTCTAGGTCTGTGATCTGGGAGCTGGAGCAGGGACGGACCCTGGGGTGGGGCCGGGATGAGCCACTAGGCCCCTCTAGGCCTCTCGAAGGGGCTGCAATGTCAGAGTCTCCTGGGTCACGGCACCACTTATGGCTCCCTCACACACACTTCACCCCCTTTGCAGTTCTCTGTCTGCATCCCCTGTAGCTCTACAGGGTCCCACCATCAGAAGCCTCTGCACGCACAGGCATACCCTGCTCCATTCACCCAGAACGACTTCTTTGAAGCTGAGAGACACGTAGGCGAGATAGACAAAGGCAGGTGACCCAGGAGCAGGGTCTTTCACTCATTTGGAGCACGGGAGTTCAGGGCCCTCAGCAGCCTCCATGAAGGCTACCCCCCCCCCGCTCCCCACCCCCCACCTACACATGCACAGAGCTGGAAGGTCTGTCCCCACCGCCACTCCAGAGTGCAAGAAAGGGAGAGGCAGTGGGATGGGGACTCTGTGCTTCGCACGTTGGCTGAGCTAAGAGGGCCCATCTCCATCCCAGCCTTTGTCAGGGAGAGAAGGGGCTTCCCAGGGGCAGGCATTATCTATTCTCCACCAGGATACCCAGGGTCAAGACTTCTCCCACTTCTGAACTCAGGGCCCATATTGGGGACCGTGCCGGGGGTGGTGGAGAATGAACAGACACAAGAGACAAAGACAAACAGAGAACATGGCGGCCGCACCTAGAGCCTCCGCCTCACTTTATTTATACTCCATAAATCCCATGTCAGCAAAAATAACACAATGCAAAACAAACTTTCTGCACCCAGATATAACCTTCTGCTTAGTTCTTTGTCTCTAAGTTCTTTCTTATTTTGTCTGCCTTCTTGGCGCCTACTAGAGTTCATTAAAAGTTCAACTAGAGACAGTATCCTTGACTACTGGAGTTCATTAAAAGTGCAACTAGCTAGAGATACTGTCCTTGAGCCTTATCCATTCTTAGCATATTGTTTTCAATGGCCCCTGCAGGCCCAGCACTCTCCCACCCAAACTTCCACTATTTTGTGACACATGAAGCTACTGGGCTGTGCCACTTCCTGGAGCCTGCATGGCGATGTTGAGCCCTGTGACATCTCTGCAAACCTTCTCCCTAGAGCTGCATAAACTTGGAGGTAGACAGTAAGTAGTGGAAAGACAGTTGAACCGTATTTCAGAGTGGGCTCTTCATAGGTTTTTCTCATCTTGTTTTTAGAAGTTTTTGTTGTTTGTGTAAAGACAGTGTTACGGAAACGTAAGGTTCAGTGAAGGAACTCAGGAAGAAGGTGGGCTTGCAGCATCACTGTCAGCACCCGTCCATGTCCTGTTGCTTCTAGAAAGCAAGCCCACACCAAGCACGGCACAGATCAAAGCCATCACCCTCTTATGAACAAAAAAAATATATGTTTTGACCAAATTAGATACCGCCCCGAAGAAGACAGTGCCTGGGACAGTGGTGATGGTGCCTGGAGGCACCGGGTGTCTTCGGCCAGTGCTGAGGGGGACTGACTGGGGGTACAGCTTTCTTGGGGAGCAAGAGCTGGGGATGTCGCAGGCCCCATGGCTCATTGTTGACACTTTTCAGGGGCTGTTGGTCTTTCCTTTGTCTCTCTCTTTTGGGACAACTCTGGCTCTTGGGAGTGGCTTGTTGACTGCTGGCGGCATAGCCCTCTGAGAAGAAGGGGTGCCTGTGGTTGCAGGGAAACCCACAGACTGGAGCTTGTAACTCTTGCTTGTGCTGGTTTACCTTTGAGGCCTGGCGTGCATGGCAAAGTGATATTTTCTCCTCCAGCATCTGTCCGACTGCTGTCATGAGCCCCTGAGCTTCAGCACTGCTGCTGTACACACAGGACCTATTTTGTGCTGTATTTTGGCTCCCAGTGGCTGGTGCTGGCTTCGTTTTTCTCTTTGGGAAAAGCCGCTGAAAAAAATGCTTTATGTTTTCTCCAAGGTGGCTTATTAAAGGAGGCTGTTTCTCTGACGGCAATGGCCGGACACCTTCATCCCGATGAGTGTCTATCGGGCTTTGTCTCTTGCCCGAGACCTGACATTTGGGTTTCTTGGGCTCCCTGTACCCCAGGTTGCGCCTTCTGGCTGCCATGAGGTCACGTAGCTCCTGGGAAGCCCGCATGTTCCCAGCAGGCGTGCTCTGGAGATGGCCCTGGGGCACTTGAGGAGCCAAATTCTCTGCAGCCAGGGGCAGAACCGACGCTTGTCCATCTGGAAGGAGCACAACAGCGGCACAAACTTGAGGCTGGGTCTCTGACTTCGTGGCCATTCCGGGCTCAAATTCACTAATAACCTCCTCCATAGGACACAGCTGTCTTGGATCTTGGGCGACAGACATTTTAGGGAGAGAACTTTTGCTGGTCCTTGGAGCCTCGAAACCATGCACATCTTCCCTTGTGGCTTGGAGGTTTGCCAGCATACGGGTTCCTGAGGGGACTCTGGGTTGTGGCACTGCCTCCCTGGTCTCTACAGCTCTTGAAGACTGGGCTCCTAAGCTCCTGCTCTGCTGGGTGCTGCCTGTGAGGCTGTATGTGAGGGGCTTAGATGGCCACATGCCCTCCTGTGCAGCTGGAGGAGGCTTCAAGGGCCCATGATCATTCCAAGATGGGATCCCTGGCGGGGCCCTCTGGAACTGCTTACATGCAGGGGAAGAGGCCAGAAGACTCTCTGGCACGTTAGATGCTTTGGTCAGCACCTGCTTTCTCAGACTTGCCGTTGGTGGCTCTCTAAGGAATGTGGCCACCTCAACTTTTGAGCCAGCCCCAGATTCACAGGTGGCTGAGGAGGGACCGGCAAGCTGTGTAAGGGACAAGCTGTGTAAGGGACAAGGGACAATAGAAACCTTTTCTGTTTTGAAACACTGAATGTGTTTGAGGACCCTGAGGGGTAGACTCCACCTGTGTTTGGCCCATAACCTCCCAATATGGGCTCCCAGCACCTGCTGAGTACACGGCTCGAGGAAGGGAAGCACCTGGGCTGTGTTCACACAGGCTTTCCCACTCTTCAGGGGTGCTAGATGGCTGGTTTTCACGTGGGTGTTGGACACGGGAAAAGCCTGGTTGACAGCAAGCCAGGATCGACGCACACTCACAGGGATCAAGCCCTCGTTCATCTGGCCCAACTTCCTGCCCACGTGGGCTTTCAGGACGTTTTCTATACGATGCCTCTCTGTGCGTCTTAATAAATCACTTCCCGAGTCACTCCTCAAGGGCTTCCTCAAGTCCCTTTCCGACTCCTCAGAGGTCGCCCCCAGAACCTTCCCTGGGAAGCTTTCCATGCCCCTGGATAGATTTTGCGGGGTCTGCCCCAGAATTTGCCCCAGATGTGGGCACAGGTCCCTCTCCAGCTGGAACTTCACCTTCTGTGCCTCCTTGCCACTTTCGCCTGTGGACGTGGAGGACTGCCAGGGCCTGGGTTTGCCCTTGGCCTGACTTGTCCCTGACGATTCGTCCCGAAGCTGCATCAGATCCAGAGACTCTTGGATCCTTCCCAGGTTGCCCTGGTGTTGAATGAACCACTTTTGAATGTGTTGCTCCAGTTGTCTCCGGAGTTCAGGACTGATTGGAAAGTTCTCAGGCAGAATGGATGGCAAGCTTTCCTGGGGAAGGTTAGGAGTGGAGACACTAAACACATCCTGAGATTTTTGGACCCTAGAGGGTAAAGCCAACCCACCTTCTAGTTGTTTCCTCAACAAACGCCATTGAGGGTGCTGAGTTTCAGGTAGGCAGAGAGCTTGCAGTTTATTCTGCGATGCAGGGCAAGCTACTCCAGAGTTATTAATCGGGGATGGAAAAGCAGGAGATAGGACTGGGAAAGAGGACTGGAGATTGGCCTGAGCCATAGGTATGGGCCGGAATTGGGGCATGGATGAAATAAAGGGTTGGGACTCGGGCCCCAGATGGGACAGGGGCTGGGTCTGGAAAAGCAGTGGGGACATTGTAGTCTCCCTTTGAATTGGGCAGACATTGGAAATCCCATTGAACAAGAAAGGAGGAGACTGTAAAGTGTAAGACCTTCCAGTGACCCAGGCATTAGCCACCAGGGATTCGCTGTGCAGAGAGGGGAGGCCCCAGAAAAGCTGGCTATAATTCTTCTGAAAACTTTCCTGCAAGATCCTAGGATCTGAGAGCTTCTGAGGACTGGGCAGCTGTTTGGAGTTCTCGCCCATGTTCCAGAAGGGTTTTGGAGTTGTGGGGTCCTGCTCAGCATCCAGTGATTTAACCAAATTCCCCAAAGAATTCAAGTGCTTTTCTGGGCTCATTTGTTTTGGAAAGGATCCATTGTTTTCTTTTTCCTCCGAAATGTTGACCTTGGCTCTTTCTATGACTTGTATACCCATGACATTCTGGCCATCAGAGTTGAGTAAAACTGGCCTACCAGCTTCCATCTGACAGGTCTCTGGTGGGTGATGATCTTGCTGGACTGACGAGTTGAAGACACACCAGGTTCTGGTAGTCTCCTGCCACCAGGAGAAGGCAGAAACTTGACTGTTTGAGCCGCCAAGGCCTGAGATGGCTGGGACAGAAGCTGCCAAATCCTTACGTGGTGACAAGCTTTGAGGGACGGTGCCCAGTGGAAGTGCCACTGAGTCACAGTGAGATGGAATTATCAGAGTGGAGTCCCGCAGGGGAGGAGCAGGGAAAGCTTTTGGAGGAGACGGAGAGCAGGCCGGAGGATCAGGGGTGTGTGGTGGGTGAGGGAAAAGTGCAGGTGGCTCGGGTGAGGGGCTTTCTGGGGGAAGGGAAGGTTCTGGTGGCTGGGAGACACTTAGGGAGGAGACTGAGGTGGTCATTGGGGCTGGTGATGGGGTGGAGGCCAGATGCTGAGGATGCTTGGTTCGAGGATCCGGGGAAGCTAACGGGGAAAACACGGGAGCAGCATCTTCCATAGGCTCATGAGAGGACCGGGAGGATCCATCAGGTGCTCTTTTGCCCACCTCACCTGGGGGGTCTGGACCGGAGAGCTGAACAAAGTCACCTTTGCCAGGATGTGGCCCCAGGAGGCTGCAGGAGACAGGAGGCACAAGCTGCAGCCAGGAGCAGGTAGGGCCGGGAGGCAGAGTGGGAGCTCGGGTCACCGCCCCTCCACCACCCCACATCCTGACTGCCCAATTCTCCTGCTACCCCTTGCCCCAGGGTTTTACTCCCATCCTCTGTCCCCCTGGTCTCCCCATCCCAGGTCAGCTCCAGGCTGCCTATGGCCCTGGGGTCGCATCCCAGCCCTGGTAGGAAGGATGAAGGGAAGGGGAAGTGCCTCACCTCTGCAGTTGTGAAAACAGGTTCCAAATCTCCTCCAGGCCTCTTGGGCGAGCTCTACAAGCTGGAAATCAGGAGACCGGGTTAGGGCAGTGCAGGAGGGGCCTGGGATCTCACAGGAGGATGAGTGCATGTTTCTTTAGGGAAGACCACGGGGAATTAGACCCTGGAACCCGCACATCTGTGTCCAGAGCCACATGGCCCCGAGGGTAATAGCAAGGCATGGTGGGCAGGGCTTTGTCATTCACAAAGGGCTTCCACACACGGACCCTCCCACCCCCACAGTCCTCACAACTGCCCTGTGGGGAGAAAGGACTGGGGTGGTCTCAAAGAGGAATCAGCCTTAGCAGAGTTGAACAGCTGTTCCCAGGGGCCAGGAGGCCCCCTCACCCCCCTCCCATCCAGGCAGGCATTGTTCTCCCCACTACACACACGCTGCCCCCTGCTGGGTAAGGCCCAGTCCCTGGCCCACCAAGGCTTCATTCCAGCAGGGAATCTGAGAAGGACCCGGGGTTCTGATTTCCTTCCTATGAGCCCCCGCCTCAGGCTTCTTCAACTGAGTTCTTCAGAGTCAGTTCCCTCCAGGACAGACGAGATCAAATTAACTCTGGTGTGCCCTGGCAGAGCCTTACCTCTCAGACTGTGGTTTTTCATCCTGCCTCTGGGCCTCCCTCTCCGCCCTACTGGACACTGGGAGACAAGATGACGCGGGGAGACAAGATGACGCAGGGAGACAAGTTGACACTGGGAGACAAGAAAGGGAGAGGAGCTAGGACAGGCTCTCAATCTCCGCCCCCAGCCCAGCCGCCGCACGCTGCACTCACGAACCGCATGGCTCTGTCTCGCTCTGTGTGCTTCCTCCCACTCATGTTTAAATGGATGACAAACTGCTTTTCTTCTTAGAAAAACAGGAAGAGGGGGCCGGGCGCGGTGGCTCACGCCTGTAATCCCAGCACTCTGGGAGGCCGAGGCGGGTGGATCACCCGAGGTCAGGAGTTTGAGACCAGCCTGGCCATGGTGAAACCCCGTCTCTACTAAAAATACAAAAATTAGCCGGGCGTGGTGGCGGGTGCCTGTAGTCCCCAGCTACTCAGGAGGCTAAGACAGGAGAATAGCTTGAACTCGGGAAGCAGAGGTTGCAGTGAGCCGGTATCGCTCCATTTCACTGCAGCCTGCACGACAGAGCAAGACTCCGTCTCAAAAAATAAAATAAAATATAAAATAAAATAAAAATCACACACACACGGATTTTCAATATGAGGTCCACCACGGCCCTGTCAGTCCCTGTTCCTCTGCTCGAGGAACACCCAGGCTCAGGCCTGCAGGCACCGCTGAGCTGTCAGGTAGGATTCTGCTTCCCAGGAGACCAGAGGAGACGCCAGGCCCCGGTGGGAGGCCCTCGGGGGCTCGGCACTGCCCCCAGATCACCCCATACAGAGGAGACTGGGCCCCGAGCCACCTGCCCCAGGAGCTGATGAGCCAGGGCTCAGGGTCTGGCCTCCGACAGAGACCTCCCCCGTCTCATGGCCGGTCCTGGCCGCTGAGCCCACAGGTTTGATTTTGTCTTGACGCCTCCTGTGCTCCCCCACAGACGGACTGAGAACTTGGGATGGAAATCCCAGTACACCATCTACCCCTACCAACCCTGGCTGTCCTGCCTCTCCCTGGAAGGATGATGTTCTGGTCTCTGCTGAGACTTCCCATCGCAGAAGTCTCTCCACTGGATTTGGAAAAGTGGAACTAATAATAAAAAGAAAGGAAAGAATCAAGCTCTGTGGGTCCGGACTGAGGGCTCCTTACCTTTCTCTTCCCCGGCGATGGTGAGGGTGGGTCGTCACAAAGGAGGTAAGAGAAGTAGGGGCGTAATAGGAAGAAGAACCCCAGGGCAAACACCAAGGTGAGGAAGATATCCAACACCCATGGTGTGGAGCTGGGGGCGTTTAGTGACGAGGCACTAAGTAATTTTAGAGGAAAGGGAAGATTCTCCATGTGAATAGGCGCATTGCTTTCAAGCAACTGAGCTCTGGGCATCCCTGTGGAGACTAGGGACTGGGGCCCAGGCCTGCATCACAGAGCTGGGGCCTTCACATCACAAAGGGCTTCTTTGTTGGGGAGGGGCAGCGGGAAGGGGAGGGGCAGCGGGACCGGGAGGCTGAAGCACAGCCCTTCCCCACCCTCCAAGCCGGGGATCCCTCCACCCTCCCACCTTCCAGATCCCTCCTTCCCACTAAGTTTTGTCAGTGATAGAACTCAGCCAATTTTCTATTCTTTCTCCCTGGAACACAGATATTACCTGGTTCCTTTTATCTGTTGGAGACGGTGGCTTCAGGTTACCTATTTTATGGCCCTTGAAAATGTGAAGTTGACTCTGAAATTTTGGCTATGTACCAGGGATTTTTATTCTGAGAATCTCGTTCGTCCTCAACTCCAGCTGTCCCACACAATGTTTTTGTCTTATATCAATCCAGGGACAAAACGTAAATATCTTTTACACTTATGTAGTTTTGCAAATTTTGAAAAGTAAGTTTTAAAAAATTATCTCTATCTCACTTTGAATCAAAGGGCCTACCCACATACAATTAAGATTTTTAAAAAATTTTATTTATGTATTTATTAAGTTTCGGGGTACATGTGCAAGACATGCAGTTTTCTTACACAGGCAAATGTGTACCATGGTGGTTTGCTGCATCTATCAACCCCTCACTTAGGTATTAAAAGCGGCATGCATTAGCTATTTTTCCTGATGCTCTCCCTACCACTGGCCCTCCCCAGACAGGTGCCAGTGTGTGTTGTTCCCCTCCCTGTGTCCATATGTTCTCATTGTTCAGCTCCCACTCATAAGTAAGAACATGTGGCATTTGGTTTTCTGTTCCTGCATTAGTTTGCTGAGGATAATGGCTTCCAGCTTCATCCATGTCCCTGCAAAGGACTTGATCTCATTCCCTTTTATGGCTGCGTAGTATTCCATGGTGTCTATGTACCACATTTTCTTTATCCAGTCTATCATTGGTGGGCATTTGGGTTGATTCCATGTCTTTGCTATTGGGAACAGTGCTGCAATGAACATACACGTGCATGTATCTTTGTAATGGAATGATTTATATTCCTTTGGATATACAATAATGGTATATCTGCCACAGCCACTGTACTGCACTGTGGGGATTTCTGCCCAGCACAAACCACCCAGTCTTCCTAGCACTGGCGGGGCAAAACCGCCGACTAGACCCACAATAATGGAGGTCACCCCTCCCAGCAGAAACTTGGTCTTCTTAAGCAGACTCCAGGATGCTGTGCTGGCCAGTGGGGATTCCATGCCAGTGGGTCTTCGCTTGTGGGGTTCCGTGGGAGTGGGTCTGCTTGGCTCCCTGGCTTCAGTCCCCTTCTCATGGAAGTTGATGGATCTCCTGCTCCACTGGAGTTCTGTGAGCCACCAGAGCGTGCAAAAACCCCTGCAGCTCACTTCCCTGCGGAAGTAGCTGCCGACTGGAGTCCCTACTATGGGTCTGCACAGCTTTGTGCTTGGGACCCAGGGCCCTGGTGGTGTGGACTCACAAAGGGATGACCTGATCTGGGGTTTGCAAAAGTCTGTGGGAAAAGCACAGTTCCCCGGGCGGGCAGCACAATCCCTCACTGCCTCCCTTGGCTGGGGGAGGGAGGTCCCTTTGCCCTGTGCAGCTCCTGGGTGAACTGTCGCCCGACTCTGCTTTTCCTTGCTCTCCAGGGGTCACACCAACTGCCTGGTCAGTCCCAATGAGGGAGTCTGGATACTTCAGTTAGAAATGCAGAAATCCATCGCTGTTCGCTGTTCGTGTTTGTCTCAGTGGGAGCTCAGAGTAGAGCTGTTTCTACTCAGCCATCTTGGCCCCTCCCCCCAATTAAAATAATTAATATTCAAAATTGTAGTTCTGATTATGAAAGAATTATTAGTAGTTAAACCTTCAAGTGGTATTTCTGTAAATATATAGCATTTACAGTTCTGGACTTGGTAATGCTTAAAGTGCATAATAACTTATGAGACTGCTCTATAGGCATACCTCAGAGATACTGTGGGTTTGGTTTCAGGCCACTGTGGAGATGAGCTCTTTGGGGCAGTGCCCAGTGGAAGTGCCATTGAGTCACGGCGAGACGGAGTCAGAGTGCAGTCCAGCAGTGGGGCAGAAATGAAGGCTTTGGAGGAGTGGAGGGCAGGCCAGAGAATGAGGGGGGTATGATGGGTGAGGGGAAAACACAGGTGGCTTGGGAGAAGGGCTTTCTAGGGGAAGGGAGGATTCTGGTGGCCAGTTCTGCAATAAAACAAATATGGCAATAAAGCAAATCACGCAGAATTTTTGGTTTCTCGGTGCATATAAAAGTTAGGTCTATACTATACTGTAGTCTACTAAATGGGCAATAACATTATGTCTACAAAAGTCAATGTACATGCCTTAGTCAAAAATGATTTTACTCTTTAAATATGCTATCAATCACCTGAGCCCTCGACATCAAGTTCTTTTTGCTGGTCGGTGGCCTTGCCTCAGTGTTGTGGCTGCTGACTGATCATGTGGGAGCTGCTGGAGGTGAGGTGGCTGTGGCAATTTCTTAAAACAAGACAACAATGAAGTTTGCTGCATCAATTGACTGTTTCTTTCAAGATTCCTCTGTAGCATGCAATGCTGTTTGGTAGCATTTTACCCACAGTAGAACTTCCTTCAAATCAGAGACAATTCTCTCAAACCCTGCCACTGCTTTATCCACTAAGTTTATGCAATTTTCTAAATACTCTGTTGTCGTTTCAACAAGGTTGCACAGCATCTACACCTGGAGTAGGTTCCACCTCGAGAAACCACTTTCTTTGCTCATCCAAGTTCTCATGTGTTAAAATTTTATCATGAGATTTCAGCAATTCAGCCACATCTTAAATTCTCTTCATATCTTTTCATCTTTGTTCTCTTGCTATTTCCACCACATCTGCAGTTACTTCTTGCACTGAAATCTTGAACCCCTAAAGTCATCCATGAGGATTGGAATCAACTTCTTTCAAATTTCTTTTAATGTTGATATTTTGACCTCCTCCCATGAATTGCAAATGCTTTTAGAATGGTGAATCCTTTCTAGAAGGCTTTCAACTTACTTTGCCCAGATCTATCGAAGGAACTACTATACATGGTGGCTACAGCCTTCTGAAATGTATTTCTCAGATAATCAGCCTTGAAAGTGTAAATTACTCATTGATCCATGGGCTGCAGAATGGATGTTGTATTAGCAGGCATGCAAACAGCATTAATTTCCTTGTAGTTCTCCATCAGAGCTCTTGGGTGACCAGGTAAATTGTCAATGAACAGTATTTTAAAAGGGATCTTTTTTTAAAGCTCAGCTGTGAGCTTAAAATATTCATGTGATAAACAGATGTGCTGTCATTCAGGCTTTGTCCCAGTTATAGAGCACAGGCAGAGTAGATGTAGCATAGTTCTCAAGGGCCCTAGAATTTTCAGAATGGTAGTTGAGCTTTGGCTTCAGCTTAAGCCCCTAACAAAAGAGTCATCCTGTTCTTTGAAGCTTTGAAGCCAGGCATTTATTTTGCTACCTGGCTATGAAAGTCCTGGATGACATCTTCTTCCAATATAAGGTTGTTTTCTCCGCAGGAAAAACCTCTGTGTAGTGTAGCCAGCTTTGTTGCTTATCTTAGGCGATCTTATGGATGAGTTGATGCAGCTTCTACATCAGCACTTGCTGCTTTTCCTTGCACTTTTATCTTATGGAGACGACTTCTTTTCTTAAACCTAATGAACCAATCTCTGCTAGCTTCAAACTTTTTTTCTGTAGCTTCCTAACCTCTCTCAGCCTTCAGAGAATTAAGGAGAGTTAGGGCCTTGCTCTGGATTAGGATTTGGCTTAAGGAAATGTTGTGGTTGGTTTGATCTTCTATCCAAACCACTCAAACCTTCTCCATATCAGCAATAAGGCTGTTTCACTTTCATACCACTCATGTGTTCATTGGAGTAACACTTCATTTCCTTCAAGAACTTTTTTTTTGCAGTGCACAGCTTGGCTAACTGTTAGGTGCCGGAAGCCTAGCTTTTGGCCTGTCTCGGCTTTTTACATGCCTTCCTCACTCAGCTTAATCATTTCTCGCTTTTGACTTATAGTAAGAGATGTGTGACTCTTACTTTCACTTGAACACATAGAGGCCTTTGTAGAGTTATTAATTGGCCTAATTTCAATAGTGCTGTGTCTCAGAAAACAGGGAGACCTGAGGAGAGGGGGAGATGGAGAAAGGTCAGATCGATGGAACCATTCGAATACACATATGTATCAATTAGGCTCATTGTCTTTTGGGGAGCATGGTTTGTGACGCCCCAAAACAATGACAATAGTAATATCAATGATCACTGATCACAGATCACCATAACAGATATAATAATAACAAAACATTTGAAATATTGCAAGAATTACAAAAATGTAATGCAGAGATACAAAATAAGCACATGCTACCAGAAAAGTGTCACTGGTAGACTTGCTTGATGCAGGGTTGCCACAAACCTTCAATCTGTAAAAAAATGCAATATCCGAGAAGCATAATAAAGTGAAGTGCAATAAAACAAGGTGAGCTTGTGTATGTATGCATGCACACACCAGTACACATCCACCTATCCACACACACATCTTTGTACAAACAAATGCTGTGTTTTCAAATCCAAGAATACATTATTTGTACCTTAAAAACATCTGTCATCCTTGTAGTGTCCTTTTCTGTCTTTGTTATCAGGGTAATGCTGGCCTCATAAATAATGTTTGGAAGTGTTCCCTCCTCTTCAACTTTTGGAAGAGTTTGTGAAGTGATGATACGAATTCTTCTTTAAACACTTTTTAGAATTCTCCACTAAGCTATCTGGTCTTGATTTTCCTTTTTCAGGAGCTTTTTGACTACTAACTCATTATTTTTACTCATTATTTGTATTGATTTTCTACTTCTTCATGTTTCAGTCTTAGTGGATGTATGTTTCTAGAAATTTCTCTATTTCTTCTCAGTTAAACAATTTTGACCCATAGTTGTTTAGACTGTTATTATCCTTTGTATTTCTATGGTACCAATTTTAATATCTCCTTTTTTGTTCTAATTTTATTTATCTGAGACTTCTCTCTTTCTTCTTAGCCTAGTGAAAGGTTGGTCAATTTTTGTTATCTTTTCAAAAAAGCAGCTTTTTGTTTCATTGATCTTTTCTATTGTTTTTCTAGTCTATTTCACTTATTTCTGCTATGATCTTTGTTAGTTCCTTCCTTCTTCTAATTTTGGGCTTGATTTTTTTTCTATTTCTTTGAGGTATATATATTTTTGAGATCTGTTTTCTTCATTTAGCACTTATCCGTATAAACTTCCCTGTTAGAATGGCTTTTGCTGCATCTCATAAGTTTTAGTATGTTGTGCTTTCGTTTTAGTTTGTCTCAAGATATTTTATTTTATTTTTTATGTTTTATTTGATCTATTGGTTGTTCAGGAGTGTATTGGTTGATTTCCACATATTTGTCACTTTTCTAAGTTTTCTCCTGTTTTTAATTTTCAGTTTCATGCCATTGTGGTCAAAAAGAATCCTTGATAATATTTCAACCTTCTTAAATTTGCTAAGACTTGTTTTCTGGCCTAATAGATGACATATGTTGGAGAACGTACTGTGTATACTCGAGAAGAATGTGTATTTTGTTGCTTTAGAAAGGAATGTCCTGTATATGTCTGGTCCATTTGATCTATAGTGTAGTTCAAGTCAGCTGTTTCCTTATTGATTATCTGTCTGAATGATCAATCCATTGTTGACAGTGGGATATGGAAGTCCCCTACTGTTATTGTATTATTGCTGTCTACTTCTCTCTTCAGATTTGTTAATATTTGCTTTATATAATTAGGTGCTCCAGTGTTGGGAGAATATATGTTTGCAGTAGTTATATCTTCTTGATGCAGTAGTTATATCTTCTTGACCCTTGTATCATTCTATAATGACTTTCTTTGTCTCTTGTTACAGCTTTTGACTTAAAGTCTATTTTGTTTGTTGTAAGAATAGCTACTCTTTCTTTTTTTGTTGTTCCCTCTCTTCCCTTTCGGTCTATGTGTGTCTCTGAAGGTGAAGAGAGTCTCTTATAGGTGGCATATATTTGGTTCTTGTTTTACTCTCCATTCAGCCACTCTGGGTCTTTTGTTTCTCTGATATGGTCCACTGATATTTGAAGTAGCTATTGACAGGCATTTTATAGTTTCTTTGTTCTTTTATTTCTCTCTTGCTGTGCATGATTTGATTATTTTGATTATTTTCTGTAGTGGTATACTTTGATTCTTTGCTGTTTCTTTGCATTAATTCTTTTTTAAACATGTGGTAAAATTCTCATTTGTGTATCTATTACATGTTTCGTCTTTGTGATTATCATGAGGCTTACATAAAACATCATATGCTATCATGTGCCACATAAGGATGTTTTGGTCGATGATGGGCCACATATACAATGGTGGTCCCATAAGGTTGTAACATTTTTATTGTACCTTTTATATGTCTAGATACATTTAGATACACAAACGCTTATCATTGTATTACAGTTGCCTACAAGCATTCAGTATAGTACAATGCTGTATATAGATTTGTAGCCTGGAAGCAATAGGTTATACCATATAGCTTGGGTGTGTAGTAGGCAGTATTATCTAATTCTGTGTAAGTACACTCTGTGATATTCACACCATGACAAAATTGCATAATGAGGCATTATTCAGAACATATCCACATTAAGAAATGCGTGATTGCAGTTATAATGATTTATTTTAAGTTGATAACAACTTAACTTCAATCATATATAAAAACCCTACACTTTGCTCTCATCCACTTTTTATGTTTTTTTGATGTCAGAGTTTATTTCTTTGTATATTTTGTAATGATATTTATTTGTAGTATTTTTTGTCTTTTAACCTTTTAAAAGTTAAAGTGATTATACTGCATCATTACAGTATTAGGAGTATTTTGAATTTGACTGTATAGTTACTTTGACCAGTGACTTTTTATAACTACATATGGTTTCATGATACTAATTAGTCTTATTGCATTTAAGTTTGAAGAACTCCTTTTAGGATTTCTTATAAAGCAGGTCTAGTGACAATGGACTCCCTTAGATTATTTTGGGGAGTTTCTGAAAAGGTCTGGAAGTCCTAGCCAGAGCAATTAGGTAAGAAAAAAATAAAAGGCATCCAACATGAAAAAGAAGTGAAAGTGTCTCTGTTTGAAGATGACATGATCTTATATAGAGAAAATTCTAAAGGTTCCAATTAAAAACTGTTAGAATTAAGAAACAAATTCAGGAAATTTGCAGAACACATAATTATCATTAAAAAAAAACCTGTTGCATTTCTATATACTAACAGTGAACTATCCCAGAAAGAAATGAAGAAAACAATCTTGGGCTGGGGGCAGTGGCTCACACCTGTAATCCCAGGACTTTGGGAGGCCGAGGCAGGTGGATCACAAGGTCAGGAGATCAAGACCATCCTGGATAACACGGTGAAACCCCATCTCTACTAAAAACACAAAAAATTAGCTGGGCATGGTGACAGGTGCCTGTAGTCCCAGCTACTCAGGATGCTGAGGCAGGAGAATGGCATGAACCCGGGAGGCGGAGGTTGCAGTGAGCCGAGATCGCGCCACTGCACTCCAGCCTGGGTGACAGGGTCAGACTCCATCTCAAAAAGAAAAGAAAAGAAAAGAAAAGAAAAGAAAAGAAAAGAAAAGAAAAGAAAAGAAAAGGAAAGGAAACAATTTCATTTACAATAGTATCAAAAAATTAACTACTTAGAAATAAATTTAAGTAAGAAAGTAAAATTTCTATATACCAAAAAACTGTAAAACACTGATGAAAGAATTTGAAGAAGACCCATATCTCTATTACTCAGCATGATCTACAGATAAAATGCAACCCCTATCAAAATTTCAATGGCATTTTTCAAAGAAATGGTAAAAAGCAATTCTAAAATTTGTATGCAACCACAAAAGCAACCACAAAAAAGTTTTGACCAAACAGTCAAAACATCCTTGAACAGAAAAAGCAAAAGTGGAAGCGTCACATGAGCTTATTCCAAACTAAATTATAAAGCTATAGTAATCAAAATAGTGTGGTACTGGCACAAAAACAGACATGTAGGCCAAGGGAACAGAATAGAGAGCACAGAAATAAATCCATGCCTTTATAATCAATTAATCTTCAGCATTGGTTCCAAGAATACACAATGATAAAAGTTTAGTCTCTTTAATAAATGGTGTTGGGAAAACTGGATATCCACATGCAGAAGAATGAAATTGAACCTTTATCTCACCCTACATACAAAAACTGACTCAAAATGGATGAAATATCTCAACCTAGGACCAATATTGTAACACTCTTAGACATAAATATAGGAGAAAAGCTCCTTAACATTGGTATTGGTAATAAATTTTCAGATTTGACACCAAAAGTATAGACAACAAAAGCAAAAATAGACAAATGGGACTAAATCAAACTAAAAGATTCAGCACAGCAAAGGAGACAGACAATACAATAAAAAGACAACCTAAAGAAGGGGAGAAAATATTTACACACTATACATCTAATAAGAAGTTAATATCCAAATAAATTAGGAATTCAGACGATTCCAAAGGACCTTGTATTAGTCTGTTTTCATGCTGCTGATAAAGACATACCTGAGACTGGGTGATATATAGAGAAAAAGAGGTTTGAAGGACTCACAGTTCCACGTAGCTGGGGAGGTCTCACGATCACAGTGGAAGATGAAAGGCACATCTTACATGACAGCAGGCAAGACAGGATGAAAACCAAGTGAAAGGGAAACACCTTATAAAGCAGTCAGATCTCATGAGACTTATTTACTACCATGAGAACAGTACGGGAGAAACTGCCCCCATGATTCACTTACCTTCCACCAGGTCCCTCCCACAACATGTGGGAATTATGGGAACTATAATTCAAGATGAGATTTGGGTAGGGACACAGCCAAATCATATCATTCTGACCCGGCTCCTCCCAAATCTCATGTCCTCACATTTGAAAACAAATTATGCCTGCCCAACAGTCCCCCAACATCTTAACTCATTTCAGCATTAACTCAAAAGTCCACAGTCCAAAGTCTTATCTGAGACAAAGCAAGTCCCTTCAAGCTATGAGCCCATAAAGTGAAAAGCAAGTTAGTTACTTTCCAGATACAATGGAGGTACAGGGAGGGGGGTAAATATACCTGTTCCAAGTGGGTGAAATTGGCCAAAACAAAGGGTCTACAGGCCCCAAGTCCGAAATCCAGCAGGCCAGTCAAATCTTAAAGTGCCATAATGAACTCCTTTGACTCCATGTCTCACATCCAGGTCACACTTATGCAAGAGGTGGGCTCCCACAGCCTTGGGCAGCTCCGCCCCTGTGACTTTGCAGGGCATAGCCCCCCTCCTGGTTGCTTTCATGGGCTGGCATTGTCTGCGGCCTTCCCATGTGCATGGTCAAGCTGTTGGTGGATCTACCATTCTGGGGTCCAGAGGATGGTGGCCTTCCTCTCACAGCTCCAGTAGGCAGCACCCCAGTGGGGACTATGGCGGATTCAACCCCACATTTCCCTTCTGCACTGTCCTAGCAGAGGTTTTCCATGAGGACTCCACCCCTGCAGCAAAATTCTGCCTGTACATTTAGGTGTTTCCATACATCCTCTGAAATCTAGACAGAGGTTCCCAAACCTCAATTCTTGACTTCTGTGCACCCATAGGCTCAACACCATGTGAAACTGCCAAGGTTTGGGGCTTGCAATCTCTGAAGCCACAGTCCAAGCTGTACCTTGGCCCCTTTTAGCCATGGCTAGAGTGGCTGGGATGCAGGGCATCAAGTCCCTAGGTGGCACAGAGCAGGGGGGTCCTGAATCCAGCCCAGGAAACCATTTTTTCCTTTTAGGCCTCCTGGCCTGTGATGGAAGAGGCTGCTGCAAAGGTCTCTGAATGTCCTAGAGATATGTTCCACATTGTCTTGGGGATGAACATTTGGCTCCTTGTTGCTCATGCAAATTTCTGCAACTAGCTTGAATTTCCCCTCAGAAAATTGCTTTTTCTTTTCTATCACATCATTTGGCTACAAATTTCCCAAAGTTTTATGCTCTGTTTCCTTTTAAAACTGAATGCTTTTAACAGCACCCAAGTCACCTCTTGAATGCCTTGCTGCTTAGAAATTTCTTCTGCCAGCTACCCTAAATCATCTCCCTTGAGTTCAAAGTTCCACAAATCTCTGGGCCAGGGGAAAATGCCACCAGTCTCTTTGCTAAAACATAGCAAGATTCACCTTTACTCCAGTTCCCAACAAGTTCCTCATCTCCATCTGAGACAACCTCAGCCTGAATTTCATTGTCCATATCATCATTAGCATTTTGGTCAAAGCTACTCAACAAGTCTCTAGGGAGTTCCAAACTTTCTCATGTTTTTCTGTCTTTTTGTGAGCCCTGCACACTGTGCCAACCTCTGCCTGTCAGTTCCAAAGTTGATTCCACATTTTTGGATATCTTTACAGCAGGACCCCACTCTACCAGTACCAATTTACTATATTCATCTGTTCTCATGCTGCTGATAAAGGCATATGTGATTTATAAAGGAAAAGAGGTTTAACGGACTCACAGTTCCACATGGCTGGGAAGGCCTCGCTCATGGTGGGAGGCTAAAGGCACATATTACACAGCAACAGGCAAGACAGAATGAAAGCAAGTGAAAAAGGAAACCCCTTATAAAACAATCAGATCTCGTGAGGCTTATTTCCTACCATGAGAACAGTGTGGGGGAAACTACTTCTATGATTCAACTATCTCCTACTGGGTCCCCCCCATAACATGTGGGAATTATGGGAGCTACAATTCAAGACAAGATTTGGGTGGGGACACAGCCAAACCATATCAGACCTGAAGAGATACATTTCTAAAAGACATACGACTGACAATAGGTATATACAGGAAAAAGATGTTTGCCGCCACTAATCATCAGGAAAATGCATAATGAGATAGCAGCTCACATCTATTAGGAAGGCTATTACAACAGTAAAAAGGCACCAAATGTTGCTGACGATACTGAGAAAAAGAAACCCTTGTGCTTAGTTGATGGGAATGTAAATTGGTACAGCCATTACAGACAACAGCATGGAGTTTCCTCAAAAAATTGAAAATGGAAATCCCATATAATCCAGCAATCCCACATCTGGGTATATATCCAAAGTAAAGAAAATCACTATCTCAAAGATATATATATACTTACGTGTTCATTGTAGTGTTATTTACACAGTCAAGATATGGAAACTACCTGTGTGTATTGACAGATGAATGGATGTTTTAAATGTATTGCACACATACACACACAGAGACACATACACATATGTAATGGAATATCATTTAGCCTTTACAAATGAGGAAATACTGACATTTGTAACAACATGGATAAACCTGGAGTTTATTATGGTAAGAAAAATAAGCCATGAATACACACACACAAAAATCCTGCATGATTTCACTTATATGCATGCTTAAAAAATGTCAAACTCATGGTAACAGAGTAAAACAGTGCTTACCAGGGCCTGGGAGTTGGGGGAAAAGAAAAAATGTTTGTCAGAAGGTACAAACTTTCAGTTATCAAATGAATACGTTCTAGAGATCTAATGTACAGCATAGTGACTAAAGTCAATAATAATGTATACTTGAAATTTGCTGAAAGAGTAGATCTCAAGTGTTCTCCACCAAACAAACACAAGGAAAAAGGTAACCAAGTGAGGTGATGACTATGTTAGCTTGATTGTGGTCATCATCACTTCACAGTGTATATGGATATCAAAATATCACACTGCACACCTTAACTATGTACAATTTTTCTTTGTTAATCAACAAAACTGGCAAAAATATCTTTTATATGTTGCCTTGACTCTATTTCTTCATATTTTGTCAAAATACATAGTCCTCACTATTTGCATAAGTTTAGAAACTTGTGCTACATCCCGAAGCCAGGAGTGGGGTAGGGTGAACTAAGTTACTGATTCTTTAGGAACCTTAGGGTGTGAGGTGGGACTGGAGTTCAAGGCCTAGGAGCTGAGTCTGGTCTTGAGCAGCCTCTTTTTTGTTTGTTCGTTTTATTTTGTTTTGAGACGAGGTCTCACTTTGTTGCCCAGGCTGGAGTGCAGTGGCACCATCTGGGCTCACTGCAACCTCCGCCTCCCAGTCTCAACGATCCTGCCACCTCAGCATCCCAAGTAACTGGAACCACAGGCATGTGCCACTATGCTTAGCTAATTTTTTTTTTTTTTTTTTGTATTTTTGGTACAGATGGGGTTTTGCCTTGCTGCCCAGGCTGGTCCTGAACTCCTGAGCTCAGGCGATCCACCTGCCTTGGCCTCCCACAGTGCTGGGATTACAGGTATGAACCACCACGACTGGCCATGAGCAGCCTCTTCTGGTATCTCTAGTGTGTTCTGTACACATTTTCTTTGTCTGAATGCACCTTTCCTTTCTCCTCCGTTCCACTCCAGAACCGTAGATACTCAAGTCTATCCTGAACCACATAGAGGGGGAGCTTTGAGTGCTATATGAAATTCACTTATGATATTATTCTACATTCCTTTGCAGAAGTAACTCAGGGTTCACTTAGGGGTTCACCTGGTAAATTTGTCTTAATGCTCCAAGTGGGCTTAAAGGAACTTTCTTCTTGTTGGTCATAATGTTTGTATACAACTACAATGGGAATTTGAGTTTGTGTGACTAGTGTCATGAGCGTGCATGTTTGTGAGCACACCTGTGCATCTGCTATTTCTTCTATTGGTCTACAGAATTTTCCTTCTTTAGGATATTATCAACTTGAATCCAAATTTTTGTCAAAAATTGGACCTAGCTCTTTTTATTCATATTTTCCTGCTACATTTTTTCCACTAATTTATTTTCGATAGGTTATATTGTGTGTCTTTTTGACACTTAAAAATTTTACCTGACAATCTTAACGTTTCACTTATGTAATTATTGTTCCATTATGACTTATTCTGTCATCTCATTTTATGATTTTTCATACTTTCTTTCCTGTTTCTTTTTTCCTCTCTCTTTGCTCCTCTCACTCTACAGATCAAATCTTTTTCCATTTGTTTGAAATCTGGAAAATTTAACATTGTAATGGTGGTTATATCATTATTTTTGTTAATTTTCTCGATTTCCTACATGTGTCAAAATTAATATCATCTCAGCAAACCAAATAAGTACTCTAGCCTCCTCTTGCCACCTCTGGTTTTGCTTTCTCCATTACGACAGGCCTTTGTTGAAGGGGGTGCTTTCTGAAGTTTACTCGGGGTCGTTTTCAATGTGTTATGTTTTCATGTGTTTTTTTAGGGTATGATAAACACCACTACCGTTGATTCTTGAACCGTCAATTCTAACGCCATGGTGTATTTCTCTTCTTACTGGAGTATGTCCTCCAGGCATTTTCAAAGGATTTATTTGAAATAAACTTTTGAGGCCTCATTTTATAACGTCTTTTTCTGTGCTTTCGTATTTAAAAGATTTTGGCTGCAAATAATTCAAGGATTAAAATTTGTTTCCTTTTAATTTTTGAAAAATATTACTTCATTTTATTCTTATCTCAGCATTGCTGTTGGAAAGGCTGATGCCAATCAAAACCAATTTTTCCCTAAAAAAATTGGTCATCTGTCATCTCATCATTTTGACAGGATGTTACAAAACAAAGGAGTCTTCAATGTTCTGAGTATAAATCATTTTGCAATTATACACTTAACTTAAATATTAATGCAATATAAAAAGAATTAAAACCTTCTTGACACATGCAAGTGCACAGGAATATTAGCTATCATGCACTCATTCAGGAATAAAAGGTGCAAAAGAAATTTAATAAAAGAGATGGTCATTAGATGCAAGTGTGGTTGACTGTAGGGATGCAATGCTGACAAATGGCAGCAGGCCTGGCAAGCTGTCTGTCCCAATTCAATTACTTCATAAAGAGAATAATAATAACTAGGCTACGTTGATGATGTGCTGAAAAAAGGTGTTATGTCTCTTTTTTAATCATTCAAAACAAAGGAAAGTAAAATTCCTGGGAAATCAGAAATAATGCATCATAAATGCATAAAAGTTGAGGAAAATACTATATTTTTATGAATTTAAAATGCCATCTCATGTAGATTGTTATGTCTTTTCAGAAGTGCTTTAAAACTGATGACACATAGTGAAAAAATGACATAATTTCAAACAATTAATGGAAAAATATTAATCCATCTTCTTGAATCTTGGAAACAGGATTCTTTTGGGAGGCTTCGGTGTATCTGTGTATCATTTCATTGCCTTCACACAAATCAAATCACACCACCTGTGACTGTGGTTTGCAAAAAAAAGAAAACATAATAATGATGCTGTCAATTCACTTGAGATTCTATGATCAAAATTAACGTATGAACAAAGCACAGACTTTATTATAATTACAAAATAGGATGTAATTTACATAAAATGTGAAAATATAAGCCTAGAACCATATTTGATGCAAGTCGAAAGCTATGACAGGGAATGTTGGAGGGTAGGGAAATTGTGTACTAATCTCCACATCCTACTGAGCCAGTCAGTGGTGTTCAAATTGGATGGACAGTATATTATTTATACAGTACATTATTTAAGCAAAGAATTAAGCACTGTAACTATATTATTTAGAGAAAGCAAATTTTTAAAAAATCCCTTAAAATTATATATTAAAGACTAAATTGGGAATACAGTTTTAGAAGAAGAAAGTGGGGCAAATGAGCTATATTCTCTACCCTTCATAAAACGTCAAGGGATATTACTTAAAATGGATAAAACAAATTAGGTGATTATAAAATATATTTACAGTTCAAGAGAACAGCATATAGTAAAAAAAGAAAATGATAAACCTTGCCTAACTCTGAAAAACAGGACCAAGGTCTGTAGAAGGAAAAAAAAGTTTCTGGTTTTCACTGTTTTTTTGCTCATCAAACTATCTGAATGATTTTCAGTGTACGTGTGTTGATTTAATTTTAAAATGTTCTTACAGATCCCCTTGAATTACATGTAAAATTAGGTTTCCTTTAGTCGATGGTGTATGAAAAGTAATCAACTCATCTAATTGAAGTTAGACATTAATAAATTATAATTTGGGGGAGAACATAAATATACCCATTAAAAACAACCAGAACATAACAGTTGGCTCTACGTTCTGCTTATCTAGGAAGTGGAATTCTGAAAATTAAAACAAAATAATAAGGTACTTCACATTTTCTTTTTTCTTTCTTTCTTTTCTTTTTTTTTGAGAAGGAGTCTCAGTCTGTCACCCAGGCTGCAGTGCAGTGGTGCGATCTTGGCTCACTGCAAGCTCCACCTCCCGAGTTCAAGCAATTCTCCTGCCTCAGCCTCCCGAGTAGCTGGAACTACATGTGCGCACCACCACGTCCAGCTAATTTTTGTATTTTTAGTAGAGACGGGGTTTCGCCATGTTGGACAGGATGGTCTCGATCTCCTGACCTCGTGATCCGCCCGCCTCGGCCTCCCAGTGCTGGGATTACAGGCATGAGCCACCATACCCGGTCGGAGTTTCACAGTTTCTAAGGAACGCTAGAAATAAAAATGCAAGTTTTTCACTTGGATAAAGCTCTTATAATCACTGGTAGACTAAATTCCATCTAGATTAACATTTATGTTTTCAAATTTACAATATGACCAATATTGCCATCAAAATGTTCAGGCACAGAATGGTTTAAAGTAGCTGTTTTATTATTTCTTAATATCCTCTTTCCCTCTATGATTTGCATCACCAATCATGGTTGGAGCATCTTATTTATTTATTTTTGAGACAGTCTCCCTGTGTGGCCCGGGCTGGAGTGCAGTGGCGCGATCTCGGCTCACAGCAAGCTCCGCCTCCCGGGTTTACGCCATTCTCCTGCCTCAGCCTCCCGAGTAGCTGGGACTACAGGCGCCCACCACCACGCCCGGCTAATTTTTTGTATTTTTAGTAGAGATGGGGTTTCACTGTGTTCGCCAGGATGGTCTCCATCTCCTGACCTCGTGATCCGCCCGCTTCGGCCTCACAAAGTGCTGGGATTACAGGTGTGAGCCACCGTGCCCGGCCATTTCTTTCATCTTCACATGGGGAGGAAGAACAAACTGCAAGAGGAAAAATTAATTTGATCACCCCAAAATTTAATACTTCTGTTTATTAAAGGATACTGCAATGTGGGAAAAAAATACACAGAACTTGGCAGAGATATTTGCAACACATCTTCCCTAGAAGGGTTTGGTATCCAGAATATATAAACGCCTCCTATAAATAAGTGAAAAATAACACCTCTATTAAGAAGTTAGCACAAATAGCCCAGAAGCATGTGAAAAAGTGCTCAACCTCATAATAATCATGAAAATTAAAATTAACAACTAGATACCCTTTCACACATAATGATAATTTTTTTTTAACGTTCTGAAACGTGTAGTATTGGCAAGGATAAAGAACCATGGAAGTATTCATCCCATGCACTAAAGTAGAAGGACAGCCATTTGGAAAACAGACAGATGTTAGCTCATACAGCTGATCATATGTGTACCGTATGACCCAGTGGTTTCACTGCAACCTAGTGCAACCTAGTCAGCCTGACACATGCCCCAGAAAAATTCTCACATTTATTTACCTAGAGACATATCAGAATGTTCACAATTTTAAAAACCTGGATTATCTCTCAATATGGGTAGATAGTGGACTGGGTAACTAAATGATCATATATTCCAATAATAGAGTACCTCACAGCACTAAGAGTGAATGAACTGCAGCTATTCACATTCTCAAATATAGCACTGCAAAGAGATGCCACTGCACGCATATTAGAATGGCCAAAATCCAGATCCCTGACAACACCAAATGCTGGTGAGGATGTGAAGCAACACGAACTCTCTTTTAGAGCTGATGGAAATACAAAATGGTAGAGCCACTTTGGGGAACAGTTTTGTGGCTTCTTAGAAAACTAAATCTACTCTTATTATATGACCCAGCAATCTTGTTTCTTGGTATGTACCCAAAGGAGTTGAAAACTTATGTCCACACGGAAACCTGCATACAGATGTTTATGGAAGCTTTATTTATAATTGCAAAAACTTGGAGACAAGCAAGATTTCCTTCAGTAGGTGAATGAACAAATTGTGGAACATCCAGACAATTGAATATCATGCAATTATAAAATAAATGAACTGTCAACTGGGTGTGGTGGCTCACACCTATAATCCCAGCACTTTGGGAGGCCGAGGCGGGCAGGTCACGAGGTCAGGAGATCGAGACCATCCTGGCTAACACGGTAAAAACCCACCTCCACTAAAAATACAAAAAGTTATCTGGGTGTGGTGGCAGGCACCTGTAGTCCCAGCTACTCTGGAGGCTGAGGCAGGAGAATGGTGTGAACCATGGAGGCAGAGCTTGCAGTGAGCTGAGATGGCACCACTGCACTCCAGCCTGGGCGACAGAGCGAGACTCTGTCTAAATAAAAAATGAGCTGTCAAGACATGAAAAGACACAGAGGAAGCTTACATGCATATTGCAGAGTGAAAGAAGCCAATCTAAAATGGCTACATACTGTCACTTCCAACTATATGACCTTCTGGAAAAGGTAAAACTATAGAGATAGAAAAAAAAAAAAAATCAGTGGTTTCCAGGAGTCAGGAGGAAGAGAGGGATGAATAACCAGAGCACAGAGGATGCTTAGGGCAGTGAAAACACGTGTGTGATATTTTAATAGTGAATACTTGTCATTGTAAATTTGTCCAAGCTGGAGTGTGAACCTGAATGCAAACTCTAAGATGTATCATGTATGTTCATTAATTGTAACAAATGCACCACTCTGGTAGGTGATGTTTATTATGGGGGAGGCTAGGCATGTGTGGGGGGCAGGGAGTAGATGGGAAATCTATACCTTCTGCTCAGTTTTGCTGAACTTTAAACTGCTCTAAAAAAAATGTGTGTGTACATATATACATATGCATATACATGTTTGCGTGTATGCATATCTGATCATAAGAAACAATATGTAGTTTCACTTATTAAAAGGGTCAAACGTGCAAAACTAAGCAATATACAAGTCTATAATGACAAGCAATGGAATGATTCACAGGAAGTTAGGGATAGTGTTTACCTCTTGTGGAAAGAGTGAGTGGCATTGAAGAAGGGCAATGGGAGTTTCTAAGATACTGGAAATATTCTATTTCATAACCTGAAGGTAGGACACATATGCTCATTTTATATTCTTCTTAAGCTGTACATACATACTTTTATATTTATGATCTATTTCATTTAGTAATAAGACAATTATATATATGCATTTGTAAATAAGTGAGATTAACAAATTTCTGGATACATATAACTTATCAAAGTTGACTCAAACATAGAAAATCTGGATGGAAATCATACCATTAAAGTAATTGAGTTGATAATTAATAATTCCACAAATGATGCCCAGATGATGTCACAAGTAGTTCCAATGTTACACTAATTATCTGCAAGGGGAACAAAAGAGGCCATTCTATAATTCATATGAGACTAGGATAACCTTGCTATTGTGTATCTCATCCATGCACACAGAGACAAATATTATAAACAAAATGCTAGGAAGTATACCAGCAATGTATAAAAACCATGAACAAGCTCAGTTAGTAATACAAATTTAGTTCAATGTTAGAAAATCTACTGAAATTATCTCCTTATCAATAAAAGACAAAAATTATATGATTGTCTCAAAAGGCCTATAAAATTATCTTATAAAAATTAAATTATTGATATTTCCACCTATGAATAAAGGGTAACTTCCTTAACCTGATAAAAGGAGTCGACAAATAACCTACAGCACCTATCATATCGTGTGGCTAAAAACATTGAAATCACTCTTTTTAAAATCAAGAAAAAGACAAGAGTACCATTGTCACTAAACTGCTTCCAAAGCTTGTATGGAAGAGAAAAGGGCCAGGTATAACTAAGACAATCCCATAGAAGAATAAAGTGTGCGAAGGTGGGAGGTGGAGCTTATGTGAGTCTATCATGTACCAGATTTACTGTGAAGTTATAATTATGACAGCACCAATTGCTATTGTGAAAGTCTATGCTTGTGTAAAATCTTGATTTATGCCCTAGCTAACATTACAGAATAGTCAGAAAGCATCTATATAATCCATTGTATGAGCAATTGGTGTCCATACGGGAAAATATCAGAATGGGTCTCTATCCCCAAAATGGATCCCTATCACACAAAGGCCAGATCTAAATGGACAAATGACTTAAATCTGAGATGCAAATATTTAAAAATCTTTTAGAAGAAAATATAGGAGGGTACCTTATTACATGCCATACCTACTATGTGTACTTTGTACAATGCAAGTGTTGTATGTGAGTATAGTATGTAACTGTAGGTGCCTCTAAACAGTATATACATGCTTGCTACTGTACAGACATGAAACACTGGGAAAGGGATCATGAGACAAAACTCTAGGTCATTCTGGTTTCCAGACTTCTGTTCCTGCCCACCCCTGGTTCCAGCACTCCCTTTCCCATTCCCCTATCCAGATCCTCTGTTCCAAGCACAGCCACTTACAGCAGCTCAAGCCTGCAGCACCCACGGAGAAGCACTCTTCCCCTACTGCTGGGCTGTCATGTCCCCTTTCTTTTCTTTCTGGAAAACAGTTTTCTCTGCCTATGACTCCTCATGTTTCACTCTCTCTAAAGCACACGGAAGCCCGGTTCCCTCCTCTGCTTTATCAAACCTGTTGCTGTGAGTTCCACCAGTGACCCTGCATGACAAATTCGGAGGTTTGCTCCCTTTTGCATAGCGTAAAATGTTTACCTCGTGACATTCTTGATAAATACAACTTTATAATTGTTAAGCTATCTATATATTCTATATCTGTTTTAAAAATTATTTATAGGCCGGGCAAGGTGGTTCGCGCCTGTACTCCCAGCAGTTTGGGAGGCCGAGGCGGGAGGATCATGAGTTCAGGAGATCGAGACCATCCTGGACAACATGGTGAAACTCCGTCTCTACTAAAGATACAAAAATTAGCTGGGCGTGGTGGCACGCACCTGTAATCCCAGCTACACAGGAGGCTGAGGCAGGAGAATCGCTTGAACCCAGGAGGCGGAGATTGCAGTGAGCCGAGATCATGCCACTGCACTCCAGCCTGGGCGACAGAGCGAGACTCCATCCTCACCCCTCAAAAAAATATAAAGACAATGTCAGTTATGCCACACATAGATTGTTTGTATTCCAGAAAACTGCCCTCCATATGTGTAATATGTTTCTAATTCACACATAGTTTTGATCAAAGATTAATCTATTGCATAGATATTTTTCTTAGTAATTAATAAAACTCAGCTTGGATTTCTCTAGCCAGATAAAACACCTTATACTAAGTGAATCAAAGCTCTTTGTTGGAGTGAGATCTGAAAGCTTTCGCTCAAGCTGGCTGCTTCAGCTTCACAGCACCAGATAATGGAGGGAGAAGTGGAGGCTGACATGCAGCAAGAATTACCGTGTGTGTGTTGGAGAGATATTTTGTTTAATTCATTTACGAGACACTCGTGCCACACTGCTACATGCCATACAGTTGTTCTTGGTACTTTGTAAAAATTAATCATCTCATAGTTGAAAAGTTAATTAATGTAATGTATCTTCAGTACTGCCAATCTCTGGGATTTGGAGCCAAAAAAAAAGCATCACCATCATGATTGAGAAATGGAGTTACTGGCAGTAATGGAGCAAACCACGATTCTGCACTTGGACACAGAATTATTCCTGACAAGATCCTGGCTCCTAACTCTTCCTCCAAAACCGAATCTGCAGCTTCCACACGAAAGTGCTGCTCATTTCACCCCAAGTGTGCTCCAGCACACTTCCTACCAGCTCTGTAATGTCTCCTTCTCCTTCCTACCAGCTCTGTAATGTCTCCTTCTCCTTCCTACCAGCTCTGTAATGTCTCCATCACAATACTAAGGTCAGGGTGAATGGCACCTCTTTTTAGAAACTTTCTGAGAGCCCTGGAAAGTAATCTCTTCTTGTTCTTATTCCATGATTTCCAGTACCTTCTTCAAATCACTGATGATCATTTGTGTTGTTGAGTTGTCTCCGTGTGCATCTGAACTTTCTTCCAGATGGTGAGTTCTGGAAGTCAGGAACCATTTTAGAAAAGTAATAGTTTCTAGTAATTTAGTTCACCTCTGTGCACACTTCTCATATGTTGGGGCTGCCCAGTGAGTACTTGCTGAGGGAAACTGGAGGGCGACTTGCAGGTCAGGTTCACTGAGCCTGAAAGTGAAGCAAATTAAGAGGGCAAAGTGCACAAAACTGGCTGAAATATATGAACACACTGGGGAAATAAACATCCCTGGCCTCTGTGGAGGCGGAACACAGTCGCTGGGGTCTGCGAATCAGCGGCACTCACCTGGCCAAAGCATGCTCAGCATCGGGCTTCGTTCTCCCGTAGTGCTTCTGTGGCGAGGAAGAAAAGCTAGACACATTAACACGGACCAGCTGGAAACCACAGCTACATTTCTAGTATTGCTTTTCAGCTGGAATCCCGAAAGAACTCATGTAGAATGCAGCACATTGTCAGAGGGGGCCTGGGTGGGCCTGGTGTCAGAGGATCTGCCAAGGTCACGGTCTGTGGTTGGGAGGGAGGGTGTGATTCCCCATCCCCTTATCTCTTCGTGCCATAGTTTTTGCCCTGTACACACATGATCATCCTCAACATCTTACATAGGTTCTCCCACATAGCTAAAATTGATATTGGCATCTAAACTATGCCAACTTAGCTGAATATCTGGCCTTTGCCTTTAAAGGATCTGTAAGCTATTGGGATGAGACCAGGGAGAAAAAGGAAGACCATAGATAACTCAAGCATAATCTGCCATCCAATAATTTCATGACATGCGTATGCTTGGAATAAAGTTGGCCTGTTATCAGGAAACTGTCCCACCATCTGTTTGCATTTACAGACCTCCATTGCTATGGCCTCCATTGTAACGGGCTGTCATTGGGTTTGAAAAAATTCTACATGTTGATTTTGATGGCAATAGAAGAGTCAACGGTGCAAGCTGGAGCAAGGTGCTCACCAAAGCTAGGCCTTTCCCCTCCCTCAGGAACTGGCAACAAGAGCAAGAATTAGCTTCCTGAATGTTTGCATTTCAAAGAGACAGCTCTCAGGTCTTTGAGGAGACGATTCTGGGATGTAGATTTACAGTTCAAAGGTGGAGAAAACATTTATAATTGCAAGCTTTCTAAGGTTCTAAGAGGGAATTCAGGGCTCTGCCTGCCCATCACCAGGTTTTGCCTGAAACAAACAGTAAATTCTCCTTGCAAGTGAGCTTTTTCAGGCAGTCATTTGAAGGAGCCTGGAGTCATCCGCGGGACACCCTTGTGCTGCTGGAAGTCTCGCTACAGTTTGGTCCTCTCTTTGGACAGGGGTTTGCAAGGAGTAGTTAAGTACTGCGAAGCCTGCCTTCTCATGACCAAAGCTCACAAATGCCCATTTCTTTCTTTCTTTCTTTCTTTTTAATATTTAAAAATCTTTATGTGTCTCTTAACACCTCTTGGAAATGTCCATCCCTTTCGAACTATGTTCCAGTCAAACAAAAAAAAGGTGTGGCCCAGCAGCCCTGGGGAGTCTCTGGGTGAAGGGGAGATGAGCACACAAATGTTGAGAGTTTGAGAACCCTTGGCCTTGATCTTTATAATAGTTGGTCAAGTGGTCATCAGTGAAATCCACAGGGATTCCCTGAGAGTGTACAGCTTTGGCATGATGGTTGTTGTAATCTGAAGGAGAAAGTAAAGTTTACGTATGAGTACTGAAGAAGCTTGAGAGAGAGTGTTGCTCTGTCACCCAGGCTGGAGTGCAATGCGGCTGTCTAGGCTCACAGCAACCTCAGCCTCCCGAGTAGCTGGGATTACAGGTGCCTGCCACCACGTCCGGCTATTTATTTTTTTCTTTAAAATTAGTTTTTCTTTAAAAAGTACAAGTAGCATTTTACTTTTACTTTTGCAAAAAGTAAAGAAATGGTGTTTTGTTGCAAAAATTAAACTGAAATAAATGTTGGATTGTAGAAAATTCATTAAAAACTCAAGTTTCAATTTAGTTAAAATCCATCTAGTGTGGTGTGGCTGTTGGCAGATCTCTTTTTATTTATTTATTCATATTATTAATAACTAATTTTTAAATTATTATTCATGAGCCCTTTCCCATGACAACTTCTTGGAAATTTCTTTCTCTCCCATTAACCTAGTATTATCTCTCAGGCATTCTTATTTAAAGTTCTTCCTCTCATTCCCTTCTTCACCATCATTCCTAGGTTAGTTTCAAGGAACTAATTTAATGACCCACTTACTCTGAAGGCAGGCACTGGAAGTGAACTTCTTTCTGAAGCCTTAAGGGATCTCACCTCCTTAAATCTCTGTTTTCCTACTCCTACTTCAAATATTATTGAGACATTATGTTTTCTTCCTCTACCTTCAGATCCTTCAGTATCAACAGGTTCAGATGTGCCTAAGCCCTCGGACAAGTCTGCAAACAATCATTGTATCAACATTTGACTAATACCTTGCAGATGATCCCAGGCACCACTGTCTTAACCTGTGAAAACCGCAAATTCTTGGCACAAACAGCTGCTTCTGCACGCCCCTCCGCCTCATACACTAAGAGACTTGGCCAAATTCCAACACAGCCTCTATCAGCTCAGAGCCATGCCCCTAGGAAGCCCCAGCCCCCTCTAAAGCACCTGCCTGGCAACATTCAATTCTGCCCAAAGAATTTACTGTTTGTCCCACCCAAAACCTGACTGTAGGCCCCTGACCTCCCATTTCTAAGAGCCTTCACTTTAGAAAACTTGCAATTATGTCCGAGCATGGTGGCTCACACCTGTTATCCCAGCACTTTGGGAGGCCAAGGAGGGCGGATCACGAGGTCAAGAGAGCAAGACCATCCTGGCCAACATGGTGAAACCCCGTCTCTATTAAAAACACAAAAATTAGTTGAGCGTGGTGGTAAACACATGTAGTCCCAGCTACTTGGGAGGCTGAGGCAGGAGAATCGCTTGAACCCGGGAGGCGGAGGTTGAAGTGAGCTGAGATCGTACCACTGCACTCCAGCCTAGCGACACAGTGAGATTCCTTTTGAAAAAAAATCAGAAGTCCTGTAGTTATAACCCTTTTCTCTGCCCCTATAAATCTCCTACAACACGGAAATGTCTTTCTCAAAGACTTGGGAGCCATCCCTTTGAGCTATAATAATCAAGAAGTGTAGAGGATTGTCTCTGTCTCTGCACAGGAGCCTAGCTTTGACAAGCACTATTTATTTTATTTTATTTTATTTTTTTGAGATGGGGTCTGACTCTGTCTCCCAGGCTGTGGAGTGCAGTGGCATGATCTCAGCTCACTGCAAGCTCCGCTTCCCGGGTTCACACCATTCTCCTGCCTCAGCCTCCCAAGTAACTGGGACTACAGGTGCTCGCCACCACGCCCAGCTAATCTCTTTGTATTTTTAGTAGAGACAGGGTTTCACTGTGTTCGCCAGGATGGTCTCGATCTCCTGATCTCGTGATCTGCCCGCCTCCGCCTCCCAAAGTGCTGGGATTACAGGCCGTGAGCCACCACACCCGGTCTGATAAGCATTATTAGCAAACACAGATGACTTCATCACATTGAGCAACCTTTCCCCAAACATCAGTCCATGCTTTTCCTTTAGCACACTCCGACATTTGCAAGGCCTCTTGTTTTTTGTTTCAGTGGAATTGAGGCTTTCTAACATACTGTAAATTGGTATGTTTACTCATTGATTAGAAGACAGAAATTAATCACTGGATTTCATTATCAGGCTGACTTTCAGGATTAAAAGCAGCCTGTGGTTACAGCTGCAACATCTTTCTGTTTCTAAGAAAAACAGGAGAGGTTTGTCTTTGGCTCCTTTGAACCTCACTGATTAATAGAAAAGAGAGAATTGATCAGGTTTGGATGATACAGCACAACTCAGTTTCAAGTTCCAGGCAATTTTTTCCAGGTTATTTTTCACTCCAGAAAGGGAATCAGTCTTTGGGGCCACAAAAGAGAAGATTTGAAGAATAAGCAGGGACATCTAGAAGGTGGCTGAGTGTGCTTCATCGGGTTAAATTAAGCTTTTTGTTGTTGTTGTTCAAATAGCTTCCCCACATAGTACATTTCATATCTAAAGTGCTGTTCCCTCTCCCATCATTTTATTACGTATGCAATATCTGGCTGAGAACCTCTTTCTTGCCCTCCTTCTTATTGGTTAAGAACACAGACAGTCCTCTCTTTGCACAGCAGTGTAGGGCCATAAAAATCATTATGTAAACTGAAGATCTCTGTAAAGTGACCTAAGTAATCCACGTGAAAAATTGACTGTTCTGTGTCATTTAAAAATTTTGGCCAAAACATTAAAAATCTCTTACTGTTGGTTATAAATATATAAGGAAATGAAACATAGTGAAATTAGTACTTTTCTTTCTTTCTTTTTTTTTTTTTTGAGAGGGATTCTCGCTCTGTCGCCCAGGCTTGGCACAATCTTGGCTCACTGCAACCTCCACCTCCTGGGTTCAAGCGATTCTCCTGCCTCAGCCTCCCGAGTAGCTGGGACTACAGGCGCCTGTCACCACGCTCAACTGATTTTTTGTATTTTTAGTAGAGACAGGGTTTCACCGTGTTAGCCAGGATGGTCTCGATCTGACCTCGTGATCCGCCTGCCTTGGCCTCCTGAAGTGCTGGGATTACAGGAGTGAGCCACTGCCCCTGGCCAGAACTTTGTTTTCACACTGTAATTTAAAACATTAAACAACAGCCAATTAAAGTGTTCTATTTATTTATAGAAGTGTATCAAGCCCAGTTTGAATAGTGCTTGCCTCCTTCTTGTCGTATAGCTTATGATAAGGAGCCAGCAGCGTTTCTATGCCTTGGTGAATTGTCGTGCTGTTTTCGGAACAGCATCTAGCATTGTCAATGTCATGCAATATCTACAAGAGTTCCTTTAATATGAAGTTTGTTGCTGTCTTTGCTGGCATCACTTCCTCTGGGGCCGCTTCATCCTTTTCATCACAACTACGTTCCTCATTTATGTCAAAACACTGCGTTGTGCCGAGTTCCTCTTCTGTATTTCCTGTGGTGAGCCAATTTTATTATTCATTTACATTGTATTTGAATTCCACTTCCAGTGTTATCACATTTTTTATTTGTTTGCTGCACATCAATGGTTGTTGACCAGTTTTTTTCTTCTGATTATTCATATTTATAAATGTCACATGGGTTTCTCACTGGGAGACAAGGAATGGAGATGATTGCAGACTTTGCTGGCTGTGTGCGAACTAGCAGATGTGCAGTGATCAGTCACTGACAGGCTTTGAAAGAAGTGAATTGTGTCCCCCCAAAAACGATATGTTTGAAATCCTAATGCCCAATATCTCAAAATAATATGAGCTTATTTGGAAACAGCATATTTACAGAGGTTCTCAAGTTAAAATGAGGTCATTAGGGTGGTCCCTAATCCAACAGACTAACTGGTGTCTTATAGTAAAGGAGAATTTGGATACAGCTCCAGACACACACAGAAAAAAGATGATGTGAAGACACACAGAGAAAACGGTGTGACCTATCTGTAGATCAAACAACACCAAAGATGGCTGGCAAACCCAAACAGGAAGGAGAGAGGAAGAAGGGTTCTCCCCTAGAGCCAGCGGAGAGCATGAACCTGCCAACACATTGAGCTTTGACTTCCAGCCTCCAGAACTGTGAGCCGATACATTTCTGTTGTTTTAAGCCACCCGGTTTTTCGTACTTTGTTGCAGCATCCCCAGAAGATTAATACAGTCACTGATCATGACACTTGTCTGTTACTTACTTACATGGGAATCTGTGGAATTAAGAGCTAGGACCGAAGTTCGTATTTTATGCAGTTGCTCACAGTTAGCATATTGTGGTAACTGAAATTGTAACCATGTTGTTGGGAGACTAGTGTTATTTAACTAAACTATGTTAATTAAACTTATGCATATTAAAATATGCAAAGCCAGGACTGTTTTTACTTAGTTCAGGTATTTACAGGGAAAGAACGTTTGCCTGTTTTCAGGGCCTTAGAGCATGCCCTGTGCCAGCAGGCCCCTTCCACAGCTACTTAACATCTCTTCTCATCTTACCAGCCACCTCTCAACTCAGATGACCAGCAAGGCCATCTTTGACTATCAGAATGAAGTAGCCCCTCTCCACTTTTAACTACGCTTACTTGCTTTATTGTGTTGATAGCATTTTTATGTAGTAAAATAATATTTTTTCATTACTTGATTCTTTTCTTGATTCAGGACTTCCAAAAAATGCAGATTAAAATTCCAATGACAAACTAAGTTGACTAAGTTAAAAAGTGTGATACTATTAAGTATTGTTGAGAATATAGATCTACCAGAACCTTTAACTTCTCCTGGGAGCATAAATTGGAAAACAGTTCATTTTAACTTAGTAAAACCAACAGTGTACAAATCTTTTGACACAATGATTTGAATGTTGGGTTTATACCTTAGAGAAAATCTAACTCTTATGTCTGGGAGACTCATACAAGAAAAGGACACCTACTTTTTGTAATAGAAAAAAAGGACAAGAACCCCAATCTAATAAAATGGAATGCTCGTTATAGTATTATCCTGTGACAGAATATTATAAATCAATGCGCAGAAAGTACAGATGAACATATCATAAGAATGTATCTTACAAATGTAATATTGAGCCAATAAGCAATTTCAGAAAAATATATTCAGTGTGATTCCATTTGTTGAAACTGAAAAAATATGTAAAACAATAATGTTCAATGTCCTTTACTAATGCATTTATTTTGGCAAAATTATAAAGATAAGAAATGGGACTAATTAACAGGACAGTGTTAAGGACTCTAAAAATATGGGTAGTTTTTGATTCTTAGGCAGGTAACGTGTACATCGGTGTTCATTTTATTATTTCTTACAGTCTTATAACTTACACATAACATTTTGCTAGTTTTAAAATATAAGATGTGATAATGATCCAAACAGACCAAAGAAAAAAGTGAATATATTAAAAAAAAAAAAAAGACAGTGAAAGAGCCCTGTCTGATAGAAAGCATAACAAAGGAAATAGAAAACCTCTCACGAATACTTGGTCCAATAAAGCTAGGTTTGTGCTCCACAACACTTCAACATGTTAACGTGATTTTTGATGTTTGCTTTTTGCCACGGTGATTCTCAGTTGCCTCCCTCCTATATCTTTACAAGATTAAATCAAGTGAAGGTACTTCTGACTTTTTCAAAAACTAAAGCACAACATGAAGCTCTGCTTATTCTTTGACACGTGCATGTATGTGGCACTTTTCCATGATGCAACAGCAGCGGGTCTCTAGCCAACCTACAGCAGCAGCTCTAAGAGGCAGAGGACCCTGAAACGAGGCTGAGAGAAAGAATGGTCCATAACTGACGCCAGGCAAGCTGCTGTTGTAAGCAGGAAAGGAGACTCACAGGGGTGCGGGCTCAGGCCAGGTCAGGCTATTGTGGGAGAACACTGAGCACACGTGTGTCAGCCGGAAAGGGGCCTGCTCAGGAGACGAAATAGGCATGAGAGAAAATGGAAAAATTGATATACGTAACGATCCTTGTAGAAATGTATAAAGGTTTGGATTATTTTGCTTATGCAGTTATAATAAAGTTATTCTAAAAATGTTTATGTAAAATATTATGTGCATTTTTGTTTTACCTTGTAAAGATGATTTATATCTGAATTGTGTGGTTATTGGAATGACAGTATTTGTAAAGTTGGTTTTGACATTCTCTGCGATGCTTAATGAAGAAACTGACATTTAAAGAGATTGGTTAATTCCCTTTGGTCAGTGGCTGAGCCGGGACAGAGTTCAGGTTTTCTGATTCTCAGCCTATGTTGTTTTCTCTTCAATTTAATGTGAACCTAAATATGTATAAGATCTAGACAAATATGGCATGCAGTACATTATTTCTTGTTTTTTTTTTTTTTTTTTTTTTTTTTTTTTTTTTTTTTTTTTTTTTGAGATGGAGTCTGGCTCTGTCGCCCAGGCTGGAGTGCAGTGGCCGGATCTCAGCTCACTGCAAGCTCCGCCTCCCGGGATTACGCCATTCTCCTGCCTCAGCCTCCCAAGTAGCTGGGACTACAGGCGCCCACCACCTCTCCCGGCTAGTTTTTTGTATTTTTTAGTAGAGACGGGGTTTCACCGTGTTAGCCAGGATGGTCTCGATCTCCTGACCTCGTGATCCGCCCGTCTCGGCCTCCCAAAGTGCTGGGATTACAGGCTTGAGCCACCGCGCCTGGCCTGTTTCTTGTTTTCTCTGTGATGAATGCCAGGTGAGATGACTTTATTTACAAAAGCCCATCCGGTGGCTCAGGTTGCATCTGTAGTTGCCTTTGAATCATTTATTCAATGTCAGGATGGTAGAGTGAGGAGCTTCCCCAAACTGAACCAGAGTGGCATTTGTCCCAGGTTGCAGAGTATTCCCTGCCATAAATAAAGACATGCTGGTTCTTGTTATTTATCCAGGCGCTGGTGGTCTCATTAGCTCTTCCATTTCATATTCTTAGAGCAAGAAGCTAGAAAGTGACTTAGGATATAGTGTAAAGATACTAGTAAATTAAGACAGTTCAACAAGATTTTTGGGACTTCTATTTTTCTTCTATTCATCATTTATGAAGTATTCTTGCTGGAAATAGTTTATGTCTCTCTATCTTGCTGAGTGATGAATACTCAGCCAGGATGCTAAAATGTGGCTTGATGAAGTATGTTGTGTTTCTTATGTTCTTGTTTCCTTCCTTGAAACATGTAAAAGTAGAAAAACATATTAATTATAAATCAAGTATTCATCGTAAGCCTAAAAAAGATAAAATAATCAGTACTACCATTGACTAAAATTATTACTCCCCAAAACAAACTCCCTCCAAAGTTAGCAGCATACTAATAGAGAATACAAGTTTTGCCAGGGATCACTGAGGCATAGTACCTCATGTGGGAAATATGGGAGGTAAAACCACCTGGGGAGCCGCTTGATGGTGAGTCAGGCTGTTCCTAGAAGAGTAGGCTGTGACTGCCGAACTTTGCAGGTTAAGGAGTATTTATAATGATCTTTGAGGAAACTGCAACTGCCAATTGAGGAAAAAAATGTTAGTTCATGACTAAAAACTACATGACAGAATCACAAAATCCATTTTACAAGTTAAAAAAGAAACTGATGGTGATGCAGGGCAGGCAAACCCCAAAGTGGGGCTTAGCCTGCAAGGGTTCTTGGCTTCACCCAGGAAAGGACTCAAGGGCAAGTCAGTGGTAAGGTGGAAGAAAACACCTTTATCAAAGCAACACTGTTACAGCTCCTGTGGTGTCACCACTCAGCGACTGCTCCCAGCGTTGCGCCATAGGCAGGGTGCCCAAGTATCGGCTCAGCCCCGTTTTGCGGTCATATGTATACCTACTTTTAATTACATGTAGATGAAGGGGTGGTTTGTGCAGAAATTGCTAGGAAAAGGGTGGTGACCTTTGGGTCATCAGGTCATTGCCGCTGAAAGGGGTGGTAATGCCTGAGTGTTGCCACGGCAATGGTAAACTGACATGGCACACTGGTGGGTGTGTCTTACAGAAAGCTGCTTCCGCTCTGTCCCTGTTTAGCTAGTCCTCAATTTTTTGTTCATAAATGAGCAAGAGAGTTATGGCCTTGGGTTTTATCCCAGAAGTACAGTGGACCCAGAGCACTCTAGACCCAGGAGCTAAACAAAATCACAGCATCCCACAGTTGTGTCCAGCCCTCCATCACTGATTGGCTGCAATCCAACAAGTGGCCCAGAGAGGAGGGTTCATTGAAAGCCCTTTGCTAACTGACAGGCCTTTAAGAAGGAAAAGGCTCTTAAAGACTGGTAAGGGATGGAGGAAGTGTTTGTGGCCACCATGGCACCCCAAGGCTATGGTCTTCTCTGAGCACTCTGAGACTCAGCCAAGTCTTTGTCTCCGTTTTCCCACAAAACCAGCCAGTGCTAAAGCATATCCTCCTGGCCTACAAACAGTGGCCATGACTTGCAAACTCATCCAGGTTACTTCTGATTTAGTGTTAGGCCGCCCACTTGATGTGTACGTTACCATGCTGTGTCAACCCTGTTGCTTCGTGAAAACACACGGCACTCGTTTGCTTCTTGACTTACTTCTCATAAATATTACTCCTCCTCCCCACCCAATCACAGTCCACTGCTGCCAAAATCCCTTGCTACCCTGTGCATTTTGTCCAATAAGGGAACCCCCTCGACACATACATGCACACAATGGTGCTACTGAAACCAGATCACTGTCTCACACTAGGTTAGATGTGCCAGAAACCCTTCTCCCCTAAGTTGATCTTATGCTCTCTGTCAATGGCTCCTACCTCTGGAAGGAGGTTGGGACTTTCTAGCCTGGATATGCCATCACTGATCTACACAGAACTCTTGAATACCAAGTTTGCCATACGTTAAACCAGCCAAAGTGGCTAAATTAATTGTTCTCATTCGGGCTTACATAGGACAGAGGGAATTCAGGTTAGCGTCTGTAGTGACAGACCCTGGGTCTTTGGCACAGTGCATGATTTTGGTATGTTTTGAAAACAGAGGATTCATGACAGCAACTTGTCCCCAGTCAAAAGTAAACCCCAAATAGCAGAACTTCTAGTGTCATTGCTATTGTCCCAGCTAGTTGTTACAATTAAAACTGAGCGATATAGTATAAAATACTCAGATGAGGGTCAGGGAAATAAACTGGCTGATAAAGGTGCTAAGTTAACATCCTCTTCTTTGGCCACCTAAGAAATCCAGGAAGTCTCCAAACCTTGTGACTAGATACCTGGGCTTCGTTTCAAATACCCACAGTCCTGCTAGGATTATTTACCCTCTTTAAATAAATTGACAGAGGCAATTTCTTTACAATGCTTCTAAAGGAAACGTAAAATTCAAACAGCTCAGATAACAATTTCAGAGTCAAAAAGAATTGGATGAGAAAAAGGTGGATGCTTGATCCACTTAAGTGGACTTCGGAAACACCCAGATGGCCATTTGGTAACTCCTAAGTCTGTCTCCCAAGTCATTGTGTACAATTTACTCACCCAGATTTACCACAGAAAGGACAACATGTAGTATATATTAAACAAAACAATATGGCTTGGACTCTTTAGATTTTATTTGGACCAAGCTGTTGCCATTTGCTGCATCTACCAAAAACATAATCCCCCAAAAAGATAAAGGTGGAGCAAAAAAGGGAAGTGGTTTCCTTTGCATCCTTCCTTCACTGGAAAATAGGCTGTATTCAATCATCAATAGCACATGACTACCAATATGCACTCATTATAATCCACGTGTTTTCAGAACGGTTAGAGGCTTTCCCTGTTGAAACTCCTCAAGGACATCAGTTGCCAAGATTTATCAAGGGTGAATCTTCCCCGCGTGGGTTATCCCCTCTACTGCCTCTACCCTGCTACCCTGTACATTTTGTCCAATAAGGGAACCCCCTCAACACACACATACACACACACACATACACAATGGTGCTACTGACACCAGATCACTGTCTCACGCTAGGTTAGGTGTGCCAGAATCCCTTATCCCGTAACTTGATCTTATGCTCTATGTCAACGGCTCCTACCTCTGGAAGGAGGATGGGACCTTCCAGCCTGGATATGCCATCACTGATCACATTTCATAGGCAAAATTATTCAGGAAATAGGAAAGGTAACACACACCAGCCAAAGATTCCATTGTCCTTCCCATCCTCAGTGATAAAGTTCTATACAAACAGCCAAACGCATCCTCAAGCTAAACTGGCTAAACGGTCTGAAAAAAGAACTTGCCATGGCCACAGATATTACCCATCACAGTGACTCTCAGATCCTTGCCCCTACCTTCACACAAATGATCCTCTTTGAATCATTACGGGAATACTCATGAGAATATCCTACTAATGCAAAGTAGCAGAAGATTCCAAACTAACTTCAACATCCTCAGAGATTGTCAAGGATTAATTAAGTACCCACAGCCCCACTATACTCCACAATTGAGGCTTCCTGTATCTTTTTTTTTTAATTTTAATTTTTATTTTTATTTTTTTATTATACTTTAAGTTCTAGGGTACATGTGCACAACGTGCAGGTTTGTTACATATGTATACTTATGCCATGTTGGTGTGCTGCACCCATCAACTCGTCAGCACCCATCAATTCATCATTTATATCATGTATAACTCCCCAATGCAATCCCTCCCTCCTCCCCCCTCCCCATGATAGGCCCCAGTGTGTGATGTTCCCCTTCCCGAGTCCAAGCTTCCTGTATCTTTAAACTCCCTCGTCGGTCCTGACTTGATTCATAAGTGACGGATCTGGCATTTTGAAAAAACACCAACATCAGAAAACTAACCTTGAACCCAGAGGGAGGGGACCTTTTATTGTTTCACTCACTGCTAACACTGCTAACAAATTACCGAGTGTTTGAACTTGGGTGCATGTCTTTTAGTTGAAAAAATACAAAATCTATTTAGATTCGAAGGCACTCTAACCAGAGACTCACACTGAGACTCTATGAAGAACCTCCAGGCCAGGCGCGGTGACTCACGCCTGGGATTACAGAATCCCAGCACTTTGGGAGGCTGAGGCGGGCGGATCATGAGGTCAGCAGATCGAGACCATCCTGGCTAACATGGTGAAACTCCATCTCTACTAAAAATACAAGAAAAAATTAGCCAAGTGCTAATTGGCAGGTGCCTGTAATCCCAGCTCCTCGGGAGGCTGAGGCAGGAGAATGGCGTGAACCCGGGAAGTGGAGCTTGCAGTGAGCTGAGACTGCGCCACTGCACTCCAGCCTTGGCAACAGAGTGAGACTCAGTCTCAAAAAAAGAAACCAAAAAACAAAACAAAACAAAACAAAACAAAAAAACAAAAAAAAGAAAGAATGAAAGAAAAGAAAACAGAACCTTCAAATTTTGCAGCGAGCGGAGATTGCACCACTGCACTTCAGCCTGGGTGACAGAGCAAGACTTGTTCTCAAAAAAAGAAAAAAAAAAAAAAAGAAAGAAAGAAAAGAAAAGAATCTCTAAAAAGTAGCCAACAGCTGGAGATAGACATCAATCCCAAGAAGTATGGAGCAAGTAAATGATATGATGAAGAAGTCATCTTCTGCCAAAGATCATGGAACAAGATTCACTCAGATTCCCCTTCTTTGTCTCTGACTTAATTTTCGGGTCTACGCATTCTCCTACTACTCCTGTGTCCTCTACAACGTCCCATCTTCATCCTAGTGACATGTCCTACTTGCAACACATATACTCCATCTCCAGCCTCAACAGCCCTATCATGATTCCCCTCTGTTTCCTCCTTACCTTACCCTATCTTGTGCTTTCCTCTCATGACCATAATTCCCTCGTTCTCTTAGCTGACAAAGTACCCATGAAATTAATGAAAGTAATTGCTGGATCTATGCCCATTCCCCACTCTATCCTAAAACTGGTATTCCCTTAATAATTGTCTCCCTTATGCTTTAGATATGGCCTTGGCAGAAAACATTACAAATATACAGCCATTTAGGTCTCCCTTTTAGAAAGATACTGGGCTATTTCTTAAAAGCCCTTGTGACTGGGAGTATGATGTGGTCTCTTTAACCTATGAAATGTGGTGTTTTACTAGAAATCAGTCTAATAAATACAGTCACCCCGTGGAACACAGTAAATGCTCCATGTCCTTGTGACAAGATGAAATCTATTTTCAAGAAACAGACATTCTTTGTAAGGGCCAAACTACCATTACAGACAGCATTGTCTGCAACACCCATGCAATAACAATATCATAGGAAATTATTTTACCCAAGATCAATATTTTGGTGAACTGAAAGAGTGGGCAAAAAAATTGCTGGCTAAATGGTACCAAAGTACCCAGTCGCTTAGAAGATGATGCTTATAACTCTCTCTTTGGAGTCTATTCCAGGTTAGCTCCTCTAACCTCTGTCACAACCACTAGAGGCAATAACCAACACCACTATGCCCTCAAGGGACATTATTTAGTATGTGGTCATAAAACCATGCAAAGTACTTCCAGCCCACTGGGCTGGCTGCTGCAATGTGGCTTATGCTGGTCCCTCAAATTGAAATGTATGAAAAATTTCCCAGTGGAAAAATTAGAAACATGAGAGCTCACAACTCACAACTGCTGAGCCTGAAACTTGTGAATGGATCATGGCTGGATGACAAGCAGCCTTAAACAGGTCCTGGGGGAACCGCTTGCTCAGGCCAAATTTATAGGGTGCTCTCTTCTTGATATTCTACCCTTTATCACCAGGTCAGCCAACTCCTATGCTGTAAGATACATCCGAAAAAGGACTAGTATCCAGAATCTAAAAGAAACTCCAACAAATTAGCAAGAAAAAAAACCCCACATAATCCTACTAAAAAGTGGACAAATGACATGAATGGATATTTCACTAAAGAAGATATAGAAATGGTCAACAAATGTATGAACAAATGCTCAACATCACTAATCATCATGGAAATTCAAATTAAAATCCCAATGAGATACCAACTAGTCAGAATTGTCTTACCCTAGCCAAAAGGTTAAAAACAAACAAACAAACAAACAAACAAACAAAAACAGATGTTGGCACAGATGTGGTGAAAGAGAATACTCATACACTGTTGGTGGGAATGTAAATTAGTACAACCTCTATGAAAAACACTGGAGATTTCTCAAGAAACTAAATGTAGATCTACTATTCAATCAGCAATTCCACTACTGGTATCTACCCAAGGAAAAGAAGTCATTATATATAAACACACTTACACATGGATGTTTATCACAGCACAATTCACAATTGCAGAGATACGGAATCAAGCTGAGTGCCTATCAACGGAGGAGTGGATAAGGAAAATGTGGTACATATAAAAAAATGGAACACTACAGGCCAGGCCAGCCACATGGCTCACGCCTGTAATCCTAGCACTTGGGGAGGCTGAGGCGGGTGGATCATGAGGTCAGGTGTTCAATACCAGCCTGGCCAAGATGGTGAAACCCTGTCTCCACTAAAAATACAAAAATTAGCTGGGTGTGGTGGTGGGCACCTGTAATTCCAGCCACTTGGGAGGCTGAGGCAGAGAATTGTTGAACCCACAAGGCAGAGGTTGCAGTGAACTGAGATCGTACCACTGCACTGCACTCCAGCCTGGGTGACAGAGCAAGACACCATCTAAAAAAAAAAACAAAAAAAGAAAAAGGAGTACTACTTAGCCACACACACACACAAATGTCTTTTGCAGCAACTTGGAACTGGAGGCCATCACCATAAGTGAGATAACTCAGGAATGGAGAAACCAAATACTGCATGTTCTTACATTTAAGTGGGAGCTAAGCTATGGGTACACAAAGGTATACAGAGGGGCATAATGGACATTGGAGGCTCAGAGAGGAGGGGAGAGGGATACAAAAAATCACCTCTTGGGTACACTGCAAATTATTTGATGACAGATACACTAAAAGCCCAGACTTCCCCACTGTATAATTTCTTCATATAACCAAAAACTATTTGTACCCCCAAAGCTATTGAAATAATGATTTCAAAAATAATTAGTAGAGTTTATCTCAAACTTAAAATAAGCTTTTGTTTCATAAATCCATGAGGTATTAGAGCTTCACAAAATGACTTTATAAAACTAGCTAGCCTTAGACTACGTACTGGGTTTTCAAAAAGGTGCTTGTGTGCTGGTGAGTTCCCAATGCTGTTCATTCATAAATGATAAAGAGAAATGAATCAAGAAGTAGTGGCAGCACGTGCCTGAGAAGCAGCCAGCGTAGCTCACACCCCTCCAGAGAGGCTTAGTCTCTAAAGAGAAAATGGTTTCCCCAGCCAAATGGCTTAGGAGACTCTTTAGGGGCTTGGCTTTTTTTTTTTTTTTTTTTTTTTTGAGACGGAGTCTCGCTCTGTCGCCCAGGCTGGAGTGCAGTGGCCGGATCTCAGCTCACTGCAAGCTCCGCCTCCCGGGTTTACGCCATTCTCCTGCCTCAGCCTCCTAAGTAGCTGGGACTACAGGCGCCCACCACCTCGCCCGGCTAGTTTTTTTTTGTATTTTTAGTAGAGACAGGGTTTCACCGTGTTAGCCAGGATGGTCTCGATCTCCTGACCTCGTGATCCGCCCGTCTCGGCCTCCCAAAGTGCTGGGATTACAGGCTTGAGCCACCGTGCCCGGCCGGCTTTTTTTTTTTTTAACTTTTATTTTAAGGTCGGGGTACATGTGAAGGTTTGTTACAAAGGTAAACTCATGTCATGGAGTCTTGTTGTACAAGTTATTTAATCACCCAGGAATTAAGCCCAGTACCCAAAACTTATTGTTTCCACTCCTCTCCCACCTCCCACACTGCATGTTCAAGTAGATCCCAGTTTCTGCTGTTTCCCTCTTTATGTTAATAAGTTCCCATCATTTAGCCTCCACTTGTAAGTAAGAACATACAGTATTTGATTTTCTGTTCCTGTGTTAGTTTGCTGAGGATAATAGCCTCCAGCTCTAGCTATGTTCCTGCAAAAGACATGATCTCATTCTTTTTTATGGCTGCATGGTGCTCCATGGTGTATATGTACCACATTTTCTTTATCCAGTCTATCACTGGTGGGCATTTAGGCTGATTCCATGTCTTTGCTGTTGTGAATAGTGCTGCAATGAACATTTACATGTGTGTGTGTCTTTATGGTAGACTGATTTATATTCCTCTGGGTATATACCCAGTACTGGGATTGCTGGGTTAAACAGTAGTTCTGCTTTTAGCTCTTTGAGGAATTACCATACTGCTTTCCACAATGGTTAAACTAATTTACATCCCTCCAGTATGTCTAAGTGTTCCTTTTTTTCTACATTCTCAATAGCATCTGTTATTTTTTGACTTTTTAAGAATAGCCTTTCTGACTGGTATGAGACGGTATGTCACCGTGGTTTTAATGCACATTTCTCAAATGATCAGTGATAGATATTGAACTTTTTCTCATATGCTTGTTGGACGCATGTATGTCTTCCTTTGAAAAGTGTCTGTTCATGTTCTTTGCTCACTTGTTAATGGAGTTGTTTTTCTCTTGTAAATTTGTTTAAGTTCCTTATAAATGCTGGATATTACAACTTTGTCAGACGCAGTTTGCAAATACTTTCTCCCATTCTGTAGGTTGTCTGTTTACTCTTTCCACAGTTTCTTTTGTTGTGCAGAAGCTCTTAAGTAAATTAGATTCCCCTTGTCATTGTTTGCTTTCATTGCAATTACTTTTGGTGTCTTTGTCATGAAATCTTTGCCTATTCCTACATCCAGGATGGTATTGCCTAGTTTGTCTTCATGGGTTTTCATAGTTTTGAGTTTTACACTATGTCTTTAATCCATCTTGAGTTGATTTTTGTATCTGGTGTAAGTGAGGGTGGTGTAAGGAAGGGTGGATGCTTCAGTTTTCTGCATATGGCTAGCCAGTTATCCCAGCACCATTTATCAAATAGGGAATTGTTTCCCCATTGCTTGTTTTTGTCAGCTTTGTTGAAGATCAGGTGGTACTAGGTGTGCAGCTTTATTTCTGGGCTCTTGATTCTGTTCTGCTGGTTTATGTGCCTGTTTTTGTACCAGTACCATGTTGTTTTTGTTCCTGTAGCCCTGTAATATAGTTTGAAGTTGAGTAACATAATGCCTCCAGCTTTGTTCTCTTTACCTAGGATTGCCTTGGCTATTCAGGCCTTTTTTTTCTGGTTCTACATTAATTTTAAGATAGTTTTTCTAGTTTTGTGAAGAATGTTGTTGGCAGTTTGATATGAATAACATGGAATCTGCACATTGCTTTGGGCATTCTGACCATTTTAATGATGTTGATTTTTCCTATCCATGAGCCTGGGATTTTTTTTTTTTTCATTTGTTTGTGTCATCTCTGATGACATGATTTTTTCATTTGTTTGTGTCATCTTTGAGCAGTGTTTTGTAATTCTCATTGCAGAGAATTCTACACCTCCCTGGTTAGCTGCATTCCTAGGTATTTTATCCTTTTTGTGGCTATTGTGAGTGGGATTGCTTTTCTGATTTGGCTCTTGGTTTGGCTGCTGTTGGTGTATAGGAATGCTAGTGATTTTTGTAAATTGATTTTGTATCCTGAGACTTTGCTAAAGTTGTTTATCAGCTAAAGGAGGTTTTGGGCTGAAGGTATGAGGTTTCTGGATGTAACATCATGTCATCTGCAGAGAGAGTTTGACTTCTTCTCTTCCTATTTGGATGCTCTTTATTTCCTTCTCTTTCATGATTGCTCTGGCTAGGACTTTCACTACTATTTTGAATAGGAGTGGTGAGAGAGGGCAGCCTTGTCTTGTGCCAGTTTTCAAGGGCAAAAAGCTTCCAGCTTTTGCCCTTCAATGTGATATTTGCTGTGGATGTGTCATAGATGTCTCATTATTTTGAGGTATGTTCCTTCAATACCTACTTTACTGAGAGTTTTTAACATGAAAGGGTGTTAAATTTTTATCAAAAGCATCTTTTCTGCATTGATTGAGATAATCATGTGTTTTTTGTCTTTAGTTCTGTTTATGTGATGAATTACTTTTATTTATTTGCATATGTGGAACCAACCTCGCGTCCCAGGAATGAAGCCTATTTGATCATGGTGGATTAGCTTTTTGACGTGCTGCTGGATTTGGTTTGCAAGTATTTTGCTGAGGATTTTTGCATTGATGTTCATCAAGGATATTGGCCTGAAGTTTTCTTTTTTCTTGTTGTGGCTCTGCCAGGTTTTAGTATCAGGATGATGGTAGCCTCATAGAATGTGCTGAAGAGGAGCCACTCCTCCTCAATTTTTTTTTGCATACTTTCTCTAGGAATGGCACCAGTTCTTTGTACATCTGGTAGAATTCAGCTATGAATCCATCAGGTCCTGGGCTTGTTTTGGTTGGTAGGCTATTTTTTACTGATTCAACTTGGGAGTTTGTTGCTGGTCTGTTCAGGAAGTCAATTCTTCCTGGCTTAGTCTCGGGTGGGTGTATGTGTCCAGGAATTTATCCATTTTTTCAAGGCTTTCTAGTTTGCATGCATAGAGGTGTCCGTAGTAGTTTTTGGTGGTTATTTGGTTATTTTTATTTCTGTGCAGTCAGTGTTAACATTCCGTTCATTCTTTTCTTTCTTTTTTTTTTTTTTTTTTTGAGGCGGAGTCTTGCTCTGTCGCCCGGACTGGAGTGCAGTGGCCAGATCTCAGCTCACTGCAAGCTCCGCCTCCCGGGTTTACGCCATTCTCCTGCCTCAGCCTCCTAAGTAGCTGGGACTACAGGCACCCGCCACCTCGCCCGGCTAGTTTTTGTATTTTTAGTAGAGACGGGGTTTCACCGTGTTAGCCAGGATGGTCTCGATCTCCTGACCTCGTGATCCGCCCGTCTCGGCCTCCCAAAGTGCTGGGATTACAGGCTTGAGCCACCGCGCCTGGCCTTTCTTTTTTTTTTTTTTTTTGAGACAGAGTCTTGCTTTGTCACCCAGGCTGGAGTACAGTGGCACCATCTTGGCTCACTGCAACCTCTGCCTCCTGGGTTCAAGCAATTCTTGTGCCTCAGCCTCCTGAGTAGTTGGAACTACAAGTGTGCGCCACCATGCCCAGCTAATTTTTGTATTTTTAGTAGAGAGTGTTTCACCATGTTTGTCAGGCTGCTCTCGAACTCCTGGCCTCAAGTGATCTACCGGCTTCAGTCTCCCAAAGTGCTGGGATTACAGTTATGAGCCACCACACCAACCAGGCCTCAAAATTTTAAGTTGTGTTTATTTGGACCTTCTCTCTTTTTCCTTTATTAGTCTAGGTGGTGGCCTCTCTTATTACTTTTTTCAAAAAACCAATTCCTGTATTCATCAATCTTTTGAATTACTTTTGTGTCTTGATTTTCTTCTGGTCAGCTCCGATTTTGGTTATGATTTGTCTTTTGCTAGCTTTGGGGTTGATTTGTTATTGCTTCTCTAATTGTTTTTGTGGTGATATTAGGTTGTTAATTTGAGATCTTTCTAACGTTTTGAGATCTTTCTAACTTTTTGAGATCTTTCTAACTTTTTGAGATCTTTCTAACTTTTTGAGGTGGGCAGGTAGTGCTATAAATTTCCCTCTTATCATTGCCTTACCTGGGTCCCAGAGATTCTGGTGTTGTCTTTGTTCACATTATTTTCAAATAACTCCTTGATCTCTGCCTTAATTTCATTATTTACCCAAAAGTCATTCAGAAGCATGTTGTTTAGTTTCCATGTAATTGTATGGTTTTGAGTGATTTTCTTGGTCTGAACTTCTATTTTTACTGCCCTGTCGTCCAAGAGTGTGTTTGGTAAGAATTCGGTTCTTTTACATTTGCTAAGTATTGTTTTATGTCCAATTATGTGGTTGATTTTAGAGTATGTGCCTTGTGGTGATGAGAAGAATGTATATTCTGTTATTTTGGGGTGGAGAGTTCTGTAGATATCAATCAGATACATTTGGTCTAATGTTGAGCTCAGGTTCTGAATATGTTTTTTAATTTTCTTCCTCGATGATCTGCCTGATAACTGTTAGTGGAGTGTTGAAATCTCCCACTGTTATTGTGTGGGATTCTGTGTCTCTTTGTAGGTCTCTAAGAACTTGCTTTATGAATCTGGGTGCTCCTGTGTTGGGTGCATATATATTTAGGATAGTTAGATCTTCTTGCTGAATTGAACCCTTTACCATTATGTAATGCTCTCCTTTGTCTTTTTGATCTTGGACTTGGCTTCTTAAAAACAACCTTAATGGCAATATTCTTTGTCTCTTAAGTTCTTAAGTGCACTCCTATTCTTTTTTTATTTTGTTTTTTTGGTGTTTTTGTTTAGGTAAAGTCTCACTTTGTAGCCGGGCTGGAGTGCAGTGGCACAATCTCTGCTCACTGCAACCACTCCCTCCCAGTTCAAGCAATTCTCTTGCCTCAGCCTCCTGAGTAGCTGGGACTACAAGTGTGTGCCACCATGCCCAGCTGATTTTTGTATTTTAGTAGAGACAAGGTTTCACTGTGTTGGCCAAGATGGTCTTGATCTCTTGATCTCGTGATCTGCCTGCCTCAGCCTCTCAAAGTGTTGGGATTACAGGCGTGACCCACCACGTGCATCTCTATTCTTATGAGACAATCATGCCACCATCGATAATATGCCAAACCTCCTTGATTGCTGCATTTATCACCTTGACTCCTCCTGAATTGCACAGTGGTGATAGACAATGGTTGAACATTTTTCTTTTGAGGACTTTGGAGTGCAACAACTACATTTATTTTGTGAGAAAGAAATTCATTCTTTCTCTTGAACAAGAGGAGGGACTGTGAACTTCCCTGAAGCAAAAAGGATTTGCCTATAAACACTGTGTTAAGAGACTTGACCAAATATTAGCCTGGCTTCCACTTGGAGTAGTTAACCCCAGGCTGTGTGCTGAGTCTTTGCTCAAGAAAATACAACTAAGCTCAACTCCAAGTAAGACAAAGGAGTCTGAGGTTTTTGAAAAGAGAACAAACAGGAAATAAAAAGAAACTATGGAAAAGTAAAAAGAGGAGAATTTTAAAAGTGACTGAGGACTATGTGAAAATGGAAATTATAAAAGGGGATAAGTAGAGAATTACTAAAAATGATGAAGTCTCTCCCTCCTACTGAAATGGTCTGAATAAAATAGGTCTCATTGCCTTTAGCAAGTACCCAGCACTGCTGTTTTTCTTTGACAATTTCTAGGGTTGCCTTAGATGAAGTGGGATGAAAGGGCATTAGAAGGCACAGGCCAAAAGATCAGAACTCTTGGACTCTCAGTCCCAAATTCTATTAGTAGAGCTTCTTTTTCATATTCTTCATAGACTGGGGGCTTTGCTGAGAGTTTGTTGGGCTGAATAAAGGAAAAACAACAGATTTCTGAAGTTAGTCACATCTGTCCTTGACTCAATTATACAAACATGAGGATTCTCAAAGTTATGACTTTTTTTCTAGAAATACTTTATTTTCAGGAAGTATTTATTTAGAGTTGATGACTTGAATATTAACCTCAAGGCAAGGAAATGAGTGAAATGACCTCCTAATGTCTTTCCCATGAATCTATAACTTGGTGGTCGGCTTCTTCCCAAGTTATTTTTCTTCTGGCACCTCAGTGATTTTATTTGTTTCACCCCAACTACTCCCAGCAGGGGAAGTCAGTGATCTGAAAGGCACCAGGCTGGAGTTCTCTTGCATAAAGATCACTCTTCAAAGCAGTTCCTTCCTAGAAAATTGTCATGTTTATCTTTGCCAATCATCTATGATTAGTGTAGTAGTTATTCTGTTTTTGCTATCTTTTAGTTTTGATACTCACTGAAGGCTTAACTTATCAATGATTAAAGCGTGTGTTTCTGCTTTGATTCAGCATCTTCTTAGTGTGAGCATGGTGGTATAATTCTCTTGAATCAGTGCTGGGATTTATTTGATTATGAAAATTTATTTGTATTCAAGTATTTTAAATGCACTTTTAATATTAAGTACATTTAATATTACATGTACTATTAACTTGAAGTGTAACTAATATGAACAAATTCCGAAGAACATGAAAATAACTTTTAATCCTGTAAGCACGAGTATTAAATTTATTTCTTTTCACAATATTAAAAGCATATGTGATATTTTGAAAGACTTAAAGGTGGGGACAAGAGGTTATTTAAACCTATGTTTGGAGGCAACTTTTATGGCTTAAACTACAAAGAATTATCCTTTTTATATATTAAATGATTGTATAGTTTTTTTAATACTCTTTTGATATGAGTGTGAAATTCTTAAAGAAAATAGCAAACATCTCTAACAATCATTACAATTCTAATAGCTAACTGTTCTGAGCCATTACTTGGCACCATGTACTGTTTAAAATGCCTCACTTGACCGGGCGCGGTGGCTCATGCCTATAATCCCAGGACTTTGGTAGGCCGAGGCGGGCAGATAATGGGGTCAAGAGATCAAGACCATCCTGGACAACATGGTGAAACTCCGTCTCTACTAAAAATACAAAATTATCCAGGTGTGGTGGTGTGTGCCTGTAATCCAAGCTACTCAGGGGGCTGAGGCAGGAGAATCGCTAGAACCAGGGAGTCAGAGGTTGCAGTGAGCTGAGATCACGCCACAGCCCAACAGCCTGGTGACAGAGCAAGATTCCATTTCAAAACAAACAAAGAAAAAACAAACAAAACGCCTTACTGATCTCACTCATGTAATCATGACAATAACATTAATTGTATTATCCCTATATGACATTTGACAGGTGACAAAAATATGCAGAGAGGGATTAATTAAACTGCATAACATTACTCAGAGAATGCATTATTTTTATTACATAGGTTTTTTTGTATTACAGTACTACATACACAGAGGCCTTCCATTGGAAATAACTTATAGGAATAATTGTAGGTCTCTGCACTTTCTTCAGCTCTTGGTTTAGGTCTCAAATTGTGAGTGATTTCTCTTTTTAGTGAAGTTGTAATGCAATTCAATAACATAGCAGAAAACACAGAAAATATTACCTGTTTATTAACCAGAAATGCACTTACATGTTGTATTAGTCCGTTCTCATGCTGCTATGAAGAAATATCCAAGACTGGGTAATTTATAAAGGAAAGAGGTTTAATTGATTCACAGTTCTGCATGGCTAGGGAAGCCTCAGGAAACTTACAATCGTGGCAGAAAGCACCTCTTCACAGGGGGGCAGCAGAAAGAATGAGTTTTAAGTAAAGGGGAAGCCCCTTATAAAACAATCAGATCTCATGAGAACTCACTCACCATCAATGAGAACAGCATGGGGACAACTACCCCATGAATCAATTATGTCCACCCAATCCTGCAACTTTCCATTTTAATAAGTACATATTCTCCTTTGTTAATGTGAAATAGAAGTGGAGGGGTAGAGATGAAATGGATAATTTTGCTAGAAGCAAATTGAAACTGGCTAGGCAAAAGCATATATGTATTTTGTCCTCTTTTTCTGTTTTTAGAAAGTGCTTGCATTAACTCTCATTCTCAGCCAGAAGCGTCAGTTTGTTAATGATTCAGAAGGGCTTTCTTTGTATATGGAAAACCATGAACTGTGATGTGCGGAGTACAACCAGGGAGCAAGCCCATGGCTTTGAATGGAAATTAACGTTGGGGTATGGAAATGAATGTCACAGAAAAGGGTAATTTAGAAACCTGTGTGATAAACTGCAAACACAGAGCAAATGGAAATGTACTGGATCTTTTCCTTCCACTCCTCGTATTTCTCCACTATGCAAATGTCCTTCCATGTGATCATGCTGTCTTGGCACACTGACTAGGTCCAGTGATGAAAAGGCAGAGAGAATAATTACTGAATATTTTTAATGAAAAATGAATAGCTCAGGATATTTGCAAGGGCCTTTCAATATCAAGATATTTATTTCCCACATTAGAAAGTATAACTCCTAGTGAAAACTTAGCACCATAGTTTAAAATCATATTAATAAATAAAAGCAAAAATCTTACATTGGGGAAATGCCCCGTAAATGGTTTGTTAGAGCATGCAATCCTTAACTACTGGAAATTTCCACCACTCTGCATAGTGCAATATTCCAAAACAGAATAGGGTGTGAGACTTCATTGTTTTGTATGAGGAACCTAGAGGAAAGAAATTGATAAAAGTGTATGCAATAATTAAAAAATATGAAGAGTATCAATCTCTGATAGAATCGTGTAAATGTAGCAAACATTTAAAATAACTAATCTAATAAGAATTAAATTCCCCTACAATTTTCTTCTCCCCTCCCCTTTCTTTCCACCTTCTTTCCCCTGTCCCCCTTTCCTCCTTTTTCCCTTTTCCCGAGTACCTGGGATTACCCTTATCCCAAGTAGCTAGGATTACAGGCATCCACCACCAGGCCCGGCTGATTTTTGTATCTTCTAGTAGAAATGGGGTTTCACCATGTTTACCAGGCTGGTCTCCAACTCCTGGCCTCAGGGGATTCGCCCACCTTGGCCTCCCAAAGTGCTGGGATTATAGGTATGAGTCACCATGCCTGGTCCCCATTTTTCATAAAATCAAAATTCTTACATATTCCCCTCCTTAGTTTATAGGTCAGAAGCTACCCTAAGCTTCCCAATGTGCCTAGATGTTAGATGTGCCAATTTACACGTACAACAAATGGCCTGAAAAGTAGAACATTAATACGACAGAAAATATTTTGCCTGAGGATATTGTTTACTAAATTTTGTATCTGTGCATCTTACTAGTTCTTAGAACTAATAAGTCCAATGGCATTCTATTTTTATGCTTTGTTTTCCTCAGATTTGTAGCATATGACAATGTGAATATGTTACAAATGTTGAATGATTCAGCTGACTACAGGCCAAACAAAATAGCAGCAAGTTATCTATAGCAAAATGCGTTTTGGTTGAAGAAATATGTAGATTTTAAAGAAATTAATCTTGTTGTCTCTACTAAAAAATACAGAAAACTAGCCAGGCGAGGTGGCGGGCGCCTGTAGTCCCAGGTACTCGGGAGGCTGAGGCAGGAGAATGGCATAAACCCGGGAGGCGGAGCTTGCAGTGAACTGAGATCTGGCCACTGCACCCCAGCCTGGGCGACAGAGCGAGACTCCCTCTCAAAAAAAAAAAAAAGAAAAGAAATTAATCTTGTTTACTTATGCAAAGAGTATGCTTCAGCAGCATATGTAACTTTGTTTAATTAAAGTTCATCTAAAATAGGTTGTTAGTACTATGACAGGAAGTGGCATTCAAACAAACAAGATATTCATAAGGATGTTAATATAGATTAGACATGAGAACAAGAAATATATTGCTGGTCTGATTCTCTCGGGTCACTTTAAAAATTACTTTTTAAATTTTTGAAATTGAGGCATAACTTAAAATACAATTAAATGCATAAAGTGTGCTGTTTGGTTAATATTTACAGATGTATACACCTGTATTACCAGAGCCCAGATCAAGTTATAGATCATTTCATCACCCCCTTACCATTTGTTAATACTTTTTATTCATTATCTAGGCACCTCCCACCTATCACTGTTCTACTTTCTATCATATTATTTAGGTTGGCTTGTGCTTTTGAACTTCAAAAAGAGTCATACAGTACCAGAATCATACAGAAGCTTTTGTATCCAGCTCCGTTTAGTGAGCATAAGGTTTCTGAGATCCATCTGTGTTGTTGCATGGATTTGTGGCACATTCCTTTCTGTTGCTGAGTAGATTTCAATTGTACTGTTTGTTTATCCATTCTTTTTAAAATGGACACTTATGGCTTGTTTCCAGTATGGATCTATTAGGAATAAATTTCTACAAACATTCTTTTATATCTCTTTTGGGAGTGGAATTTCAGTATGTGAAACTCTTAAGAAACTGTCAACCTATTTTCAAAAGCCCTTGAACACTCCCATTGGCAATGCATATCAATTCCAGTTGCTTCTTATCCTGGTCAACATTTGTTGTTAAAAATCATTAACCATTGGGGAAATAGAAGTTAATATCTTAGAGAGATAATATATTCTCTAGGATGGCTAAAACTAAAGATTGACAACACCTGTGCACTATATTACTCATGGCACCACAAACAACATGTGTTTCAGCATATTTGTATCAGTTTCCTTTGCCCCTGAGGCCCACAGGGGCAATGCAATGGGGCACATATGAATATTACACTCATAGCAGGCTTGTATTGCAGCTGAGAAATAATGAGCTTGGGGAATCTACAGTTATAGCAAGTAGTAAGTGAGAAAGCTCTTTGTGTGAAAGAAAATGTAACCTCAGCTCTCAAGGTTACCAGCTGCATAAACAGTCATGAAAAAAATGGTCTGTGAAAGAGCTTTTAGGCCTTTGTAGTCTTAGCACACCCAACAAAACATGTAGGAGTGCAAGCTGCTTAAAGTGGACTGTCTCTCCATACATTATTGTGTATGGATAACATGATCCTATATGGAGATTTTTTAAGAAACCTAGAAATCTAAAAAACACCAACTAATAAGTGAATTTTAGCAAGTTAACAGGATACAAGGTTAATATACAAAAATCAATTCTATTTTTATGTACTAGTAACAATCTGATTATCAAATTAAGAAAACAATTTCATTCACAATAGCATTAAAAAATAAAATACTTATATGTAGATCTTACAAAAGGTGTACAGGACATGTTCATGGAACACTAGAAAACATTTAGCTATTAGAAAATAAAGAAGACTCAAATAAATTTAGACACACTCTGTTTATAGATTGGAAGAAACTGGAATTGTCCTAATTGTAATAATCCTAATTGTCATACTTTGTCGGTGGGAATGTAAATGGTGCCACCACCTTGGAGAATAGTTTGGCAGTTTCTTAAAAAGTAAAACATATACTTACCATATAACCCAGCAATTCCACTCCAAAAAATATATGTCCACTCCGAGACTTAAATGTTCATAGCCGCAGGGCTCAGTGGCTCACGCCTCTAATGCCAGCACTTTGGGAGGGCGAGGTGAGCGGATCACCTGAGGTCAGGAGTTCAAGACCAGCCTGGCCAACATGGCGAAACTCCGTGTCCACTAAAAATACAAAAAGTAGCCGGGCGTGGTGGTGCACGCCAGGAATTCCAGCTACTCGGGAAGCTGAGGCAGGAGAATTGCTTGAACCTGGGAGGCGGAGGTTGCAGTGAGCTGAGATTGCACCACTGAACTCCAGCCTGGGCAAACAGAGCAAGACTCCGTCTTAAATATATGTATATATGAATATATATATTCATAGCAACATTATTCATGGTAGATGATATGGTTTGGCTGTGTCCCCACTCAAATCTCTTGAATTGTAGCTCTCATAATTGCCACGTGTTGTGGAAGGGACCCGGTGGGGGATAATTGAATCATGGGCGCGGTTTCCCCCATACTGTTCTTGTGGTTGAGAATCAATCTCACAAAGTCTGATAGTTTTGTAAGGGGAAACCCCTTTTGCTTGATTGTCATTCTCTTTTGTTTGCTGCCATGTAAGATATGCTTGTAGCCTTCTGCCACGGTTGTGAGGCCTCCTCAGCCACGTGCAACTGTGAATCCATTAAACCTTTTCTTCTTTATGAATTACCCAGTCTCAGGTATGTCTTTATCGGCAGTGTGAAAATGGACTAATACAGTAGACAAAAACTAGAAACAACTCAAATGTCCATCAGCTACTGAATGGATAACCACAATGTGGCATACTCATTGAACTGGTTGCCATTTAGTAATAAAATTGAAGAAACTACTGATAGGCCATGATTTATTTATGTAGTTAATTGTTCCTTAATGTTACATATTATTCTTAAGGAGGAATGCCATCCCACTCCTTTCTAGGATTTTCATGTCACTCTCTTACAATTGCATTCTTCCTTCTAAAAATGTCGTCCTTTTACTCTTTTCCTGTTCAAATAAATCCCGTCAACTGTCATGCAATTTTTGGCAAGAAGGTGAGATTGAATAGGAAAATTCCTGTTTACCAGAGGCAAACAGAAATCACTCAAGAATAAAGGAACACTGTATTCACCATCATATTGCCAACCTCTGCTCTGGAAAGATGAAGTACATATCTTTAACATATTCTTCCTGATAAGTATATTTTAAAAGGCACTTTTAAAAATTATTATTATACTTTAAGTTCTAGGGTACATGTGCATAACGTGCAGGTTTGTTACATATGTATACTTGTGCCATATTGGTGTGTTGCACCCATCAACTCGTCATTTACATCAGGTATAACTCCCAATGCAATCCCTCCTCCCTCCCCGCTCCCCATGATAGGCCCCGGTGTGTGATGTTCCCCTTCCCAAGTCCAAGTGATCTCATTGTTCAGTTCCCACCTATGAGTGAGAACATGTGGTGTTTGGTTTCCTGTTCTTGCAATAGTTTGCTGAGAATAATGGTTTCCAGCTGCATCCATGTCCCTACAAAGAACACAAACTCATCCTTTTTTATGGCTGCATAGTATTCCATGGTGTATATGTGCCACATTTTCTTAATCCAGTCTGTCACTGATGGACATTTGGGTTCATTCCAAGTCTTTGCTATTGTGAATAGTGCTGCAATAAACATACCTGTGCATGTGTCTTTATAGCAGCATGATTTATAATCCTTTGGGTATATCCCCAGTAATGGGATGGCTGGGTCATATGGTACTTCTAGTTCTAGATCCTTGAGGAATTGCCATACTGTTTTCCATAATGGTTGAACTAGTTTACAAACCACCAACAGTGTAAAAGTGTTCCTATTTCTCCACATCCTCTCCAGCACCTGTTGTTTCCTGACTTTTTAATGACTGCCATTCTAACTGGTGTGAGATGGTATCTCATGGTGGTTTTGATTTGCATTTCTCTGATGGCCAGTGATGATGAGCATTTTTTCATGTGTCTGTTGGCTGTATGAATGTCTTCTGTTGAGAAATGTCTGTTCATATCCTTTGCCCACTTTTTGATGGGGTTGTTTGTTTTTTTCTTGTAAATTTGTTTGCGTTCTTTGTAGGTTCTGGATATTAGCCCTTTGTCAGACGAGTAGATTGCAAAAATTTTCTCCCATTCTGTAGGTTGCCTGTTCACTCTGATGGTAGTTTCTTTTGCTGTGCAGAAGCTCTTTAGTTTAATCAGATCCCATTTGTCAATTTTGGCTTTTGTTGCTGTTGCTTTTCGTGTTTTAGACATGAAGTCCTTGCCCATGCCTATGTCCTGAATGGTACTACCTAGATTTTCTTCTAGGGTTTTTATGGTATTAGGTCTAACATTTAAGTCTCTAATCCATCTTTAATTAATTTTCGTATAAGGAGTGAGGAAAGGATCCAGTTTCACCTTTCTACTTATGGCTAGCCAATTTTCCCAGCACCATTTATTAAATAGGGAATCCTTTCCCCATTTCTTGTTTCTCTCAGGTTTGTCAAAGATCAGATGGCTGTAGATGTGTGGTATTATTTCTGAGGACTCTGTTCTGTTCCATTGGTCTATATCTCTGTTTTGGTACCAGTACCATGCTGTTTTGGTTACTGTAGCCTTGTAGTATAGTTTGAAGTCAGGTAGCGTGATGCTTCCAGCTTTGTTCTTTTGACTTAGGATTGTCTTGGTAATGCAGGCTCTTTTTTGGTTCCATATGAACTTTAAAGCAGTTTTTTGCAGTTCTGTGAAGAAACTCATTGGTAGCTTGATGGGGATGGCATTGAATCTATAAATTACCTTGGGCAGTATGGCCATTTTCACGATATTGATTCTTCCTATCCATGAGCATGGTATGTTCTTCCATTTGTTTATGTCCTCTTTGATTTCACTGAGCAGTGGTTTGTAGTTCTCCTTGAAGAGGTCCTTTGCATCCCTTGTAAGTTGGATTCCTAGGTATTTTATTCTCTTTGAAGCAATTGTGAATGGAAGTTCATTCATGATTTGGCTCTCTGTTTGTCTGTTATGGTGTATAAGAATGCTTGTGATTTTTGCACATTAATTTTGTATCCTGAGACTTTGCTGAAGTTGCTTATCAGCTTAAGGAGATTTTGGGCTGAGAAAATGGGGTTTTCTAAATATGCAATCATGTCATCTGCAAACAGGGACAATTTGACTTCTTCTTTTCCTAACCGAATACCGTTTGTTTCTTTCTCTTGCCTGATTGCCCTAGCCAGAACTTCCAACACTATGTTGAATAGGAGTGGTGAGAGAGGGCATCCTTCTCTTGTGCCAGTTTTCAGAGGAAATTTTTCTAGTTTTTGCCCATTCAGTATGATATTGACTGTGGGTGTGTCATAAATAGCTCTTATTATTTTGAGATACGTTCCATCAGTACCGAATTTATTGAGCGTTTTTAACATGAAGGGCTGTTGAATTTTGTCAAAGGCCTTTTCTGCATCTATTGAGATAATCATGTGGTTTTTGTCTTTGGTTCTGTTTATATGCTGGATTACGTTTATTAATTTGCATATGTTGAACCAGCCTTGCATCCCAGGGATGAAGCCCACTTGATCATGGTGGATAAGCTTTTTGATGTGCTGCTGAATCCGGTTTGCCAGTATTTTATTGAGGATTTTTGCATCGATGTTCATCAGGGATATTGGTCTAAAATTGTCTTTTTTTGTTGTGTCTCTGCCAGGCTTTGGTATCAGGATGATGTTGGCCTCATAAAATGAGTTAGGGAGGATTCCCTCTTTCTCCATTGATTGGAATAGTTTCAGAAGGAATGGTACCAGCTCCTCCTTGTATCTCCAGTAGAATTCAGCTGTGAATCCATCTGGTCCTGGACTTTTTTTGGTGGGTAGGCTATTAATTATTTACTTTTAAACAGTGTTAAATATCCCTGGATCCCCTAGTGAAAGCGTTAGGCCTTTCATCACTCGCTCTGCTGACGGAGGAAGCAAGACTCTCGATCTGGTGCTATCGTGTCTTAAACACTACTCTCTTTCTCTCTTTTTTTTTTTTTGGAGACACAGTGTCTTGCTCTGTTGCCCAGGCTGGAATACAGTGGTGTGATCTCTGCTCACTGTGACCTCTGTCTCCTCCTGAGTTCAAGCAATTCTCCTGTCTCAGCTTCCAGAGTAGCTGGGATTATAGGCACACACCATGACGCCCGGCTAATTTTTGTATTTTTAGTAGAGATGGGGTTTCACCATGTTGTCCAGGCTGGTCTCAAACTCCTGACCTCAAGTGATCCTCCCACCTCGGCCTCCCAAAGTGCTGGGATTGCAGGCATGAGCCAGTGTGCCTGGCCTCCCTTTCTTAACTTTAAACAAAGACAAACCACATCTCCAGCTTCTAGGACTCTCAGGCAGGCAGTAGCATCTCACTAAAATTCAGTTACTGCCTTTGTTTTTCTTGTATTTAGTTTTTATGGTTTATTGTATTTAGTTTTATGGCAAGTTAATTGTTTTGTTTAAGTAACGCTTATATAATATCTCCTATATGCCAGGCACTGTTCTAAATGCTTTATAAATGTTGACTAATGTAATTCTCCCAAGGACCTATGAGGCAGGTACCATGATCACTGTTATTCCCATGTTACAGATGAGGCCCAGAAAGGTTAAGCAAACTGCCCGAGGCCACAAAACCTGTACGTGGCAGAGGTGGGATTTGAACTGAGACCGGCCAGCTCCATAGTCTGTGTCTTAACCAGCATGGCACATACTCCGTGTCTATTTCATGTCAGTTATCTGATGATGGTCATGATATAATATTTTTGAGACATGTTCATTGGAGTAAAAAATAGAAGGCAAGGTAAAGATCAATAGTAAGTGGATAATTAATAGTAGCACCAGTGAAAACCTCAAATGCAGTAGGCCAGTGGCAGGAGTTCTGAACACTCCAGTGTGGCTGCAGGGATACAGCACGTGGATCATGAAAGCTGAGTTGAGAGGATGGGAGGGGAAAGGTGTTGGAGGGGAGGAGTCTGCTCCGGCAGAGGCAGAGACGCATGACGAAAGCTGGGCTGCCGGGGAGATGATGAGTAATTCAGGGTAGTCAGCCAGTAATGTCAGGAAACCCATGCACTGGTACAGCACTTCACAGTCCATGAAGCACTACCACATCTGCTTTCTCACAGCCTCTTCTTCACTGCCAGGTGCAGTGAGCACTATTGTCCCCATTTCAGAGATGGTCACTGAGTTCAGAGAGTAAAAGAGCCAGAGAAGAGCTACTATTTGCTCCCAAGATCTTCTGGTTTCAAATTCTGAGCTCTTTTCTCTACTCCACTGTGTCAGGGATCTTTGGTGGCAAGCGACAGAAATAGAAATTCAACATGATTGAGCAACATAGGTGGTTTTTGGCTCATGGAAATGAGAAGTCCACAGGGTGGACATCAGATATGGCTGGATCCAGGACCTCACATGATGCCATGGGGACTCCTGATTTGTATTTCTCAGTATGGATGCCATTTTCAAGGAGGCTGTCTCTACGAGGTGACAAAGATGGCTACAAGCTCTCAGAAGATACCAAAAAAAGTGTCAGTTTTCTAGAGTTCTAGAAAAAAAAAATCTCAGGACTGCTTTCACTGGCCTTGCCTGGGTTGACATCCATCCCTGATGCAATCACTGTGGTCAGACAGATGGGGTGTTTTGATTGGCCAAGCCTGGGTCAGGAACCCACTTTGTGGAGCATGGGGTGGAGTCAGCCTCAGGCAAACCACTAGAGGCAGCTCAGATGGAGGAGCTCTTTGGGAAGAGATGCCGGGCAGGCAGAAGCAGCAGGTACCTGCTCCGCATCCCTAGGGCTCTGTGATGTAGGCAGAGGTAAGAAATTAAGAGGGATGAGGAGTTTTTTGTTTGTCTGTTTTTGTAAAGACAGGGTCTCAGTCTTTCATTCAGGCTGCAGTGCAATAGTGCAACCATGGCTCACTGCAGCCTGGACCTCCTGCACTCAAGCGATCCTCATTCCTCAGCCTCCCGAATAGCTGGGACCACAGGTGCGTGCCACCCGGCTAACTTATTTTTACTTCTATTTTTATTTTTGGTAGAGACAAGGTCTTGCTATGTTGGTCAAGCTGGGGATGAGGAACCTTGAATCTGGGCAAAGGAGTTTGCACTCTGTTGTACTGTGGTCAAGATAAAGCCATCAGGGAGTGACAGGGACAGAGCTATGTCAGGACTCGCACTGTGGCTGGGGTGATGGATGTAGACACAATAGTGAGGGGGCAGACCACAGACTCCCCCTCCTGTGATCAGAGGCCACGTCTTCAAAGTGCGATAACGGGACCTCTGCAGGGGTTGGAATTCCACAAGATTCATATTCCTAAAAGCAGGTTGAAACAGCATCTACCCCAACATTATTTTATTTGAGTAGTGATGTTACTGCTTAGGATGATGCTGGAGTTAAATTTTTAAGTGTGCTTATCTATGGAAAAATGCATTAAAATATATATTGAAATAAACAACAGTGCACACAGTATACAAATATGGCCAAAATTTTGGAAATGAGATATTTTGGCAACTCTTGGCTGGATCATTCTGAGACCCCTTCCATTTCTGATGCTCTACATTCTCCATCAATTTCAGCTGTTGGTTGAGTGTTTATGTGATGGGGGTCATCCCCGGGGTTTTATGCAAATCACCTCCTTGAATTCTCACAAGAAGCCTGGAAGCAGGCCTTGCTGTTTCCACTTTACAAGGCTCAGAGAGGGCAACGGACTGGCCTGGAGCCACACAGTTGGTTATCTGAACCTCCCTGGCTCCCCAGCCTGTGCCCTGCACCAGGGTTCTTTGGTGACTCTGTGAGGGAGATCAGAGGGAACTATGGATGGGGCCAGAGGAGGATCTTTGGGAACCCTGGTGCAGAGGAGGAGAGTCTTCCTCTTGTGGAGTCAGGGATAGTGTCTGGAGAAAGCCATGCCTGTGACTTGGGTCCTGCATGGGACATCCCTCTTAGGTTTAGCTTTAGCTCCCTTCTTGTCTGTGGGGGCTGGTCTGGGAGGGGCTCCTGAGTCTAGATAGGTGGCCCACTGCCCTCTGGTTGGCACTTCCTCAAACAGACACAGAGCTGGTGGGTGCAACAGACAAGTCCCAGGAGGAGCCTGGCATTGCCAGCTTGGTGGGTCATTCCTCTGCCCAAGACAGAAAAGGCCACTCTTCCCGGATAACCTCACTCTGTTCCCCCAAGAGGTTCCTTCTCCATCCTGGCCCAAATTAGGAGGTCAAGTTTTCTCTGTTTGGTTGGGTCTGGATTTCCTAGCATGCTCCCCAGTGGGCTAATCTGGGCTTTGTAATGGAGTAAGAAGCCTGATTATTGGGCTAACCTTATCTTAAGTATTCAGCAGGGGTTAACTTTGTGGGTTAACTTTGGATTTATTATTCAGTAAGAAGCCAATTTATTGATGGCTGGGCACAGTGGCTCATGCCTGTAATTCCAGCACTTTGAGAGGCTGAGGGAGGTGTATCACCTGTGGCCAGGAGTTCGAGACCAGCCTGGTCCACATGGCAAAACTCTGTCTCTACTAAAAATGCAAAAATTAGCCAGGCGTTGTGGCGGCCACCTGTATTCCCAGCTACTTGGGAAGCTCAGGCAGGAGAATCGCTTGAACCTGGGAGGTAGAGGTTGCAGTGAGCCGAGATCTGGCCACTGCACTCCAGCCTGGGCAATAGAGTGAGACTTTGTCTAAATAAAAATAAAAATAAAAATAAAAATAAAAAAGCCAATTTACTGAGCTATCAACATGGATGTTTACAGGAAGGAAGATCCAAAATTGCTCCTCAGCAGATCCCACTTTCCAAACTAGTTTTTTCTTCTTCTCTCCCTTTCTTCTTCTCTTTTTCCCTCCCTCTTTCTTTGTCAGATAGATTAATACATAATTTAATTTCACACACAATGCTACATCAATAGACTCAGCAAGGGCAAAATAGTCAGCAATCTTCTCACTCTTTAAATTCACCTTGTGCTGGGCATGGTGTCTCACACCTGTCATCCCAGCACTTTGAGAGGCCAAGGTAGGAGGATCACGTGAGCCCAGGAGTTTGAGACCAGCCTGGGCAACATAGCAAGATGCCATCCCTATAAAAACGTGTTAAAAATTAGCCAGGCATGGTGGCACGTGCCTTTGGTCTCAGCTACTCGGGAGGCTGATGTAGGAGGATCGCTTGAGCCCAGGAGGTGGAGGCTGCAGTGAGCCGTGATTGTGCCATTGCACTCCAGCCTAGGCAGCAGAACACGACCCCATCTCTAAAAATATTAAAATAAAATAGTAAAACAAATTCACTTTGCATTTGTGATGTGATGTGGGGGCAGAAAGAAGGTGGGAGAAGGAATTCTCAGGGTGAATCTGCCATTTCTAAGAGGTGGGAGTTCTTGGGGTCATCCACAGGCTCCGCCGGATCTTGCTTTTTTCTTAAGACAGTTCCAAGAATCGAGGGCAAGTCTGCCTGAGAAGAGATAGGATGAGGGGGAGGCTGGGGGAGCCCTGAGCCCCGCCCGGTTCACCCTCCGCTGTGCGTCTCTTGGAGGCCTGTAGGAGTCAGCATGCTGCGTGGCTGGGCCGCCCCCTTGCTCCTGCTGCTGCTCCAGGGAGGTAAGTGGCTGCCCGTGGTCTGTGGGTGGGGAGGGCCCCCATCACAGAGCTGAGCTAGGGCCGGGCTGGCTTTGTGGGCTCAAAAACACGGCTAGAGTCCACAGATTCAGAACAGATGGCATCCGTGCCCTTGAGGCTGACACGAGTCCAGTAACTGGCTCTCCACTAACCAGAATCCATCCACCAAAGAGCTCCACGAACCAGAAGCAGTAGACATGAGTCTCACGTGGCCCAGCCCATGGGCTTGTCTTTGGGTGTCACTGGGGGGATGAGAGGCTTCATCCTTCATTTCCCCTGACCTCTGCCTTGGCTGGCTCTCAACTCTCTGAGTGAGGAAGTTCTGCCTTCCATCTAACCTCGGTTTCTTCTTTTGTAATGACTCTCCTTGGAAATGTTTTTCAACAATTGCTGCGCCGGGTGTGGTGGCTCACACCGGGAATCCCAGCCCTTCGGGAGGCCGAGGAGGGTAGTCGTTTGAACTCAGGATCTCAAGACCAGCCTGGGCAACATGGTGAAGCCCTGTCTCTACAAAAGAAAAAAAAAAAAAAAATTAGTCGGGCATAGGAGCGCATGCTTGTAGTCTCAGCTTCTTGTGGGGCTGAGGCGGGAGCATTGCTTGAACCTGGGAGGTGGAGGTTGCAGTGAGTCAAGGTGACAACTCTACTTCAGCCTGGGCAACAGAGCGAGACCCTGTCCCAAAACAACAATCACAACAACAACAATAAACAAACAAAAAAAATCGCTGGATTCTTAGCAGGCACTGGTGGTCCCTGGGCTGGGACAGGAGGAAGAGCCAAAAGGAGACCGAATCTTGGTAGGCAGCCTGCGGAGGACCAGATACTGTGGTTAGAGGGGGCGATGTTAGAAAGCAGAGCTGGGAAGGCCAGGAGTCTGACTGAGAGGACACTGCTGAGAACTGAGAGATCCTGGAGGGCTTCCGGGAGGAGGGGGCCATGAGGAGGCAGGATCCAGCACAGACTTGTGTGGAGGCCGGCCTAGGGGCAGGGGAGGAACTCAACGGCTGCTCTGCTGACTCATGGGCATTTTTCTCTGGTTTTTACCAGAAGACCCAGGACCTCAAATAGCTCCTTCAGGAAACAGATGTCGAGCTTTGATTTTCCCTTTCTGAGTGGCAAGCATTGCCGTCTTGGTTCTAAAAAGCCTTTGGGTCACCCATCATGGCTCCACATCTGGTGGGTGCAGATAACAAGCCCTGGCTGCATGCAAAGCTCGGAGCGTCATCCCATTCCACTGTCCCAACAGTCCGGCAAGGCCCATGTTGTAATGACGCTCAGTTTTTTGGTTGAGGAGGCTCAGAGAGGCTAAGAGACAGGTGCGTGGCCACAACACGGGGCAGAGGCGGAGCTGGGATCAATTTGTTCTTGGAGTCTGTCTTAGTCCGTCTGTGCTGCTGTGACTGAATACGTGAGACTGGGTAATTTATAAATTATGGACATTTATTGCTCATAGTTCTGGAGGCTGGGAAGTCCAAGATCAAGGCACCAGCAGCACCTTTGGTTCTGGTGAGGGCCCCACCTTTGCTTTTTTTTTTTTTTTTTGTGGAGACTGAGTCTTGCTTTCTCACCCAGGCTGGAGTACAATGGTGTAATCTTGGCTCACTGCAACCTCTGCCTCCCGGGTTCAAGCAATGCTTATGCCTCAGCCTCCGAGTAGCTGGGATTACAGGCACATGCCATGGCTAATTTTTGTATTTTTAGTAAAGATGGGGTTTCACCATGTTGGCCAGGCTGGTCTTTAACTCTTGACCTCAAATGATCCACCCACATCTGCCTCCCAAAGTGCTGGGATTATAGGCATGAGCCACTGCACCCGGCCCCCATCTTTGCCTTTAAGATTCCACCTTGAATGCTGCAACCCCCAGAGAGGACACACGCTGCATCCTCATGTGGCAGAAGTGCAAAAAGGGGCTGAATGTTGGGTTCCTCCAGCCCTCTTATAGGATCAATAATTCATTCAGGGGGGTCTGCCCCCATGACTTAATCATCTCCTAGAGTCCCCATCTTTTAATACAATCACATTGGCAACTGAGTTTCAGCATATGAATGTTGGGGGTGGACATAGACGTTCAAACCATAGCATGGTTTTCACCACTCTGTGCTGCTGTCTGTTGAGTGATAGCCATGTGCGGGCAGTGTGCAGGCACAGGCACCATCTCATCTCAACACCTCAACAGCCTCTAGGGCAAGCAGTATCTCTGGCTTACCCATGGGGAGGAGAAGCAGTTTTGACTCACGTGTTTACAGTCACAGAGCTGGGGACAGCACAGTCACTTTGTGCGTCTCTCACTGCCTCCTGCACGCTTTCATAACCCCAGACATGGGATGGCCCTGGGGCTCTCTGCCCTGTGGCTGGGGTACTGACCAGGCACTTTCTCACCCTCCCATCCCTGGTGCCACCTCCATGCCATTCGGTGGCTGCTGTTGCCTCCCCAAGTTTGGAGACAAACCCTGTCCCTTGGTAGCTTTGAACCTGACTAGGAATGGCAGCTCCTCTCCAAATTCCTAGCGCCCTGAGAAAGAACCATAAGGGTACAGACTCAGAGATGACACAGCTACTTAGAGGCTCTGTGTTGAGGTTTTGCCAAAATCAGTCCTGTTTTCTCCATCAAGTGCTGGAACTAGCTCCTTTGCACCCCGCTGACAAGTCCTGTGTGTCTCCCTGAGGAAAGCACCCTCTAGAGCAAGATTTATTTCCATGACTCAGACCCCTTGGTAGCCACTGCCTGGAGAGCTGTGTTGAGAAGCATTCTGAGGTCACGCCTAGGGGAGAGAGTGCTGTGATCCATTAGCAATGTCTGCCATGGGTGCAGCTATGAAAAACTAGCACAGACTAGGTTTTTCCTTCCCTGGGTGAGTGTCTCAGCAGCGCAGACCAACAGAGACGAGAGACGTGGTCTAGTCTTTGAGCCTTAGTGTTCTCACCTCTATAGTGGACTAAAGGATGTTTCCAGACACAGTATTCTTGGCTCCGAATATAGGTTCTGTCCTAGACTGAGACCCAAGAAGGGAACCTACCACCACCATCACCTCATGTGTCTTCATTAGTCAAGGGAAAATAGGAAAAAGCCACCGAAAATGAACCCAATTATAAAGGGGAACAAGGCCAGGCATAACGGCTCAATCTTATAATCCCAGCACTTTGGGAGACCGAGGCAGGTGGATCGCGTGAGCTCCGGAGATTGAGGCCAGCCTGGGCAACATGGTGAAACCCTGTCTCTACAAAAACACAAAAATTATCCAGGCATGGTGTCGCACAACGGTAGTCTCAGCTACTCAGGAAGCTGAAGTGGGAGGATTGCTTGAGCCCAGGAGGTGGAGGCTGCTGTGAGCTGAGATCACACCACTGCACTACAGTCTGGGCAACAGAGCAAGAGATTCTATCTCAAAAAAAGAGATGGGCAGTACAAGTTTCTAGTAAATAGCAGCAAAAAATAGTGGAAATGGCACTCAAATATACAAAACAAAACTACAAGTTATTCCATTGATTTTGTCCAACATTTAACAAAATTTGGATGATGATCGCACCTCTGTTTTAGAACACAGTGAAACAATTAATGTTTGGGGAGCAGGATGGAAAGGTGTTAAATCTTCCAACAAAATTGCCTCATAGGGCAATACTTTGATGACTTCGTGGTGGCGGTGGCGGTGGCGGTGGCATTTTTGGCTGCAGGAGTGTCCAAAAGTGTCCGAGGGCTTCTTAATTCTCTCACGGTTTCCAACTCCTTGAAGCACCTTCCCGAATCTCTGAGAGTGCGTGTCCTCTGGAGCCAAATTCCGTAGAGCCAAGGTCTCTTCCTTTCAGGGTTTTGGGACATTTTCAGCATAGCTGTCCTTGACTCCATGAGGTCCTGACCCTCTTGGGGTATGTGGGTGTGTGCTAGCTGGGTTCCTACCACATCTGGGGCATTTAAGATATTGCCATTCTGAATGGGAGCTTGGCCAGGAGGGACACAGACCTGGTGGCCAGGCGCAGGACTCTGGAGGAGGGTGCTGAGCTGGGACCAGGTAGTTTTATATTATTTGCCATCATGAGTGTCCTGTCTTCACAGCCAGCCTTGAAACACTGGTGCTCAAACAAGGAATTCCCAGGTAGTGAGGCCCCCTGGGCGCCAGGGTTATATCTTAGCAGCTCCTGAGTCCTCATATTTGTCCCGGCCTGGGGACCCCTGCACCCACTCTTCCTCTAGCCTTCGAGGGGGTGGAGAGGAAGCTCTGTAGTCCCCACCCACCAAGGCCTCTCTCCCACCTGACCCTCCAGGCTGGGGCTGCCCCGACCTCGTCTGCTACACCGATTACCTCCAGACGGTCATCTGCATCCTGGAGATGTGGAACCTCCACCCCAGCATGCTCACCCTTACCTGGTAAGTGGCCGGGCCTCGCCAGTCCCTGGGGATGCAATTCACAGTGCCTGCTCAGTGATTCCTCCAGGAGGACGCTATGCACTGAGGACCACTGTGCCCGCCTTTCAGACAACTACTCAGGGCTCACAGGACTTGAAAAGTCAGGAGCCCGCAGGGTTGGTCTATCCACCAGCTTCAAAGGCTACTGTCTCGCCCACACAGGTCGGCCATGGTTTTGAGACTCCGGGATGGCCGGTCTCCCGCATGATTTTTCAAGCACTTAGTAGGTGCCAGGCCCCCAGCTACATGCTTCGCATGAATGGTCACTCCCAACCCTCACAACGATTAGTCCCATTTTACAGATGAGGACATTGAGGTTCAGAGAGGTTAAGCAACTTGCCTAAGGTCACAGAGCCTGTGAATGTTGGAGCTGGGATTCAAATTCAGACTTCCCAACTCCAAAGTCCATGGGTCCATTTTATACCCTATGCAGCTCAGGATAAAGAAGAGCTTCCGTTATCCATCAGCTCATTCATTCATTCAAAACCATTTACAGGCGAGGTTCAGTGGCTCACGCTTCTAACCCCAGCACTTTGGGAGGCCAAGGAAGGAGGATAACTTGAGCCCAGGAGTTTGAGACCAGCCTGGGCAACATCACAAAACCCTGTCTCTACAAAAAATAAATCAGTCAGGTGTGGTGGCACAATTGTGTAGTCCCAGCTACTTGAGAGTCTAAGGCAGGAGGACCAAGCTCAGGTGTTCGAGGCTGCAGTGAGCTATGATCATGCCACTGCACTCCAGCCTGGACAACAGAGCAAGATCCCATCTCACAAAACAAAACAAAACAAAACAAAACAAAACAAAACAAAACAAAACATGTGTGAAGTTCCTGCCAGACACTGTAGCAGGCACTGGGGATTCAGCAGAGCGAGACTGACGGGGCCCCAGATGCCTTGGAACTGACATACCACAGTGGGGCGGTGGCTGGGGGAGACAGACGCACAAAACAACCAACAAGATGCTTTCTCTTTTTTCTTTTCTTTTCTTTTCTTTTTTTTTTTTTTGAGACAGGGTCTTACTCTGTTGCCCAGGCTGGAGTACAGTGGTGTGATCAGAACTCACTGTAGCCTCGACCTCCTGGGCTTAAGCGATCCTTCCACCTAAGCCTCCCGAGTAGCTGGGACTACAGGCATGCATCATCACACCCGGATAATTTTTGTAGTTTTTGTAGAGACAGGGTTTTGCCATGTTACCTAGGCTGGATTCAAACTCCTGGGCTCAAGCAATCTGCCCACCTCAGCCTCCCAAAGTGCTGGGATTACAGGTGTGAGCCACCATGCCAGGCCCAAACAGGATACTTTCTTTCTTTTTTTTTTGGAGACACAGTCTCACTCTGTTGCCCAGGCTGGAGTGCAGTGGCGTGATCTCGGCTCACTGCAACCTCCACCTCCTGGGTTCAAGCAATTCTCCTGCCTCAGCTTCCCAAGTAGCTGGGATTGCACCCAGGTGTGCACCACTATGCCTGGCTAATTTTTGTATTTTAAGTAGAGACAGGGTTTAGTCATGTTAGCCTGGCTGGTCTCGAACTCCTGGTCTCAAGTGATCCGCCCACCTCAGCCTCCCAAAGTGTTGGGATTACAGGCATGAGCCACCGTGTTCTGCCCTAAACAGGATACTTCCTAATAACACTGGGTGCTATAGGATACTGGGCCTCAGGTAGAGGGACCACAACTTCTAGTGAGAAGGAGGCAGCCAGGGAGCTGGGCAGACTGCAAGGGCCCTGTGGGAGAAGAGCTGGTGAGTTTGAGGAATAGCTAGGAGGTCAGTGTGGCTGGAGTGGAGTGAGGCAGGGTGAGGGGGATAACGAGCAAGTTCAGGCTGGGAGGCCTGGAGAGCATTTATTCAGCAAGAACTTCTATTCCAGCAAATTTAGCAGAGAACTCAGTCCACACATCCCTATTGGGCCTAGAGAGTGGTCATGTTCAGAACCTGAATGTCTAGGTAGGGAAATTAATATCTGATAAACTTCTATATGTACTTCAAAACCCATCATTTTTGTCCGGTGGGAGTTAAAAAGTCACAACATTTTCCCTAACCCCATCCCACCAGCTTTCCCAGAAGTCCACCCAGAGGAGGAGATGAGGTTCATTTAGCTCTTCTCCTAGCCCTCAGCACAGGCTCTTATTAGGTATTCAGTGGATTTTGGGACTGGGTGAGGTGGCTCAGTACTGTAATCCCAGCACTTTGGGAGGCCGAGGCGAGCGGGTCACTTAAGCCCAGGAGTTCGAGACCAGCCTAAGCAACATGGTGGGACCCCATCTCTATAAAAAGTACAAAAAGTTAGCTGGGCATGGTAGTGCATGCATGTAGTCCCAGCTACTCAGGAGGTTGAGGTGTGAGGATCAGCTGAGCCTGGGAAGGTCAAGGCTGCAGTGAGCCGTGATCACACTACTATACTCCAGCCTGGGGGACAGAGTGACCCTGTCTCAAAAAAGTGGATGTTGGACAGAAAGGAGAGAAGGAAACCCAAAATACCTAGTGCCCTTCCTGTAGGACAGCCATCTGGTTGTTTGGACCGACAGGGACAGATTTAGGCTTGGTCCAAGCAAGAATGGCCCAAATTTCCAAAATTGAGAGCTGCTGCCCTAAATGAGGTAGTGAGTTCCTGGTCTCCGGGAGGTGTGCAAGCTGAGCCCGGATACAGTTCACTGGGGAATGCTGCAGGGGAGGTGATACCTTCCCTGGGAAAAGGTTGGTTGGACCAGGTGACCACCCCCCAGCCCTGCCTCAAATCCCTCCCAGCCCTGAGAGTCTGGGTTTCTGCCCTGGCCCTGAGCACGGAGCCCGGGACCATCCACCCTGCCCCTGGCTTCCAGCCATGACTGGCTGCTTTGTCCTTGAAGGCAAGACCAGTATGGAGAGCTGAAGGACGAGGCCACCTCCTGCAGCCTCCACAGGTCGGCCCACAATGCCACGTGCGCCACCTACACCTGCCACATGGATGTATTCCACTTCATGGCCGACGACATTTTCAGTGTCAACATCACAGACCACTCTGGCAACTACTCCCAGGAGTGTGGCAGCTTTCTCCTGGCTGAGAGCAGTGAGTATCCTGGGACCCCAGGCTTAGGGTGGTGCTCAGTCTTAGCTCACTATGGCCCCGATCTCTTCAGGCTCAGGTGATCCTCCCACCTCAGCCTCCCATGTACCTGGGACAACAGGTGTATGCCACTATGCCCAGATAATTTTTTTAGTAGGGATGGGGGTCTTGCCATGTTGCCCAGGCCAGTCTTGAATTCCTGGGCTCAAGTGATCCACCCGCCTTGGCCTCCCAAAATGCTAGGATTGTAGGTAGGGGCTGGGCCCCCTACTCCCCGCCCTCTGGGCCAGCTCCAGCTTCCACCAGATCTGACCTGGCCTATGTCCTCACCACACCTTAGAGTTCTATTTTGAGTTGTGCTATTTTTTACTAATGTGTGAAAGGTTGATATTAGGTTTGAGAGGTATGGAAGGAGCTAGGCTGGGACCTGGAACTTCTGGGTTCATGTTCCGCCTCAGCTCTGCCCATCTGTGTGACCATGGATGAGGCACACCTACCTCTGGGACAGCTTCCCTGTTTGTAGAGCAAATGTCTTTTTAACCCTGACTCGCTGGGATCCTGACTCCATAATGAGGTGAATGGAGGACACTGAGTCGCAAAAAAAACCCTCCTGGGTTTTTTCCTCTTCATAAGCTCCAGGGAGGCCTGGAATTTCCCTCCAGGCTGGAGGTAGAAGGGCATCCCAGGGGCAGGGGGCCTGGTGGGTGGGAGCAGTTTTATCTGTGAGTTCAGAATTAGGTCAGGTGGCAGGGCAAGGTGGTTCACACCTGTAATTCCAACACTTTGGGAGGCTGAGGCAGGAGGATTGCTTGAACCTGGGTCTTCGAGACCAGCCTGGGCAATATAGTGAGACCTCATCTCAAAACACAAAACAAGAACCAGGGCAGGGGCCAGGTGCGGTGGCTCCCGCCTGTAATCTCAGCACTTTGGGAGGCCGAGGCAGGTGGATCATTTGAGGTCAGGAGTTCAAGACCAGCCTGGGCAACATGGTGAAACCCCATCTCTATTAAAAATACAAAAAAATTAGCCAGGCATGGTGGCGCATGCCTGTAATCCCAGCTACTTGGGAGGCTGAGAATTGTTTGAACCTGGGAGACGGAGGTTAAAATGAGCCAGGATCACCCCACTGCACTCCAGCCTGGGTGACAGAGCGAGACTCTGTCTCAAACAAAACAAAACAGAACTAGTGCAGACCATGGAAGGACCTGGGAGGTGGCTTTGGCATGGTGTGTGTGTGTGTATGTGTGTGTGTGTGTGTCTGTGTGTGTGTGTGTGTACCCAAAGCGGCCCCAGAGGCAAACACAGCCTGCAAAGGGAGCCTGCTCTCGGGAAGGCCCTGCCTGCGAGCTCGGGAGTTTCTGCCTCTAGATTCCCAGCAGAGGTGCCGGGGTATAAGAGGTGTCTGTGTTTCACACTCTGGGGGTCCAGGTTTGCACCACTTTGCTGAGGGGGTGTCACACCACAGAGGGCGAGAGTGAAGCTTCGCACACTCCCAGACACAGGCACACTCACGCACATTCCCAGGGTCACAGACTCATTCACTCACAGACTCATAGATGTGCCCTCAAACTCACAGATGTCTCCCCAGCCCCAGCCTGCATGGCATGGACACAGAGGCCCACATTGTGTCTCTCTCTTGCTCTCTCTCTCTCTCACATACACACTCACACATACGTACACACACACACACGCGCACACACACACACACCCATGCATACACATACACACTCACACACACTCTCACATCACTCACACATGGGCATACACACACACTCACACATGTACTCTGTTACACACGTGCACACTCTCACATGCACACACATATGCACTCACACACGTGTGCACACATGCACACACACACTCTCACATACTCATACACTCACATCACACACACGGGCACACACATATGCACATACTCACACACATGCACTCTCTCACACACATGCACACTGCCATGCACATGCATTCTCACACACATGCCCTTTCTCACACACATATGCACACACACATGCACAGACTCACACACACATCATGGGCACACACATGCACACACTCACACACATGCAGTCACACACACAGGCACACACACTCTCACACACACTCTCTCACAGCCACATGGATCTACTCTCTCACAGCCACATGGATCTGGGATCCAGTACACAAGGTTCTCTGCACACGCATGCACCATCTGGAGCAGGGGCCCCTCCAGGCTGAGTGAAATGAGGCCGGCAGCAGCCCCACTGCCCAGGCCACCCCACACCCCTCACCCCCACAGCTTCTCAGAAACAGAGGAGAGCTCAGGGCAGAGAAGGGGCCCCTCCTTGCCACTTCTCTTGCAGCGTGAATCCAAGCATTTCTCTCTGGCATGCTGTCTCTCCCTGCCCTGATCTGCAGCTAGCCTGGGCCCAGCTGGGACAGGAAGTGATTTTCTAACCACCTCCTGCCCAGGGTCCCTTCCTGCTCCTGGGTCCTGGGCCTCGCTGGGCTGAGCAGCCCCCCTTCACGACCCCCAGGCTCTGCAAACATCTCCCGAGTACCCATGGGGCAGTTCTCAGTACGCTGGTGTCTTCTGGGACTGATCCTCACCCAGATCACACAGGGACGCCCAGAGCCGGCCTCCACCTGCCCCGGGGAGGACAAAAGAGGGGTTAGAAACGATTTCAGTCAAAAACATCCCATCGTTGGAACAGCAACAGCAACAACCCAGTGTTCACTGTGGCATTCTGTAAAACGTGCACCTCTGTCACCTCGGGGCGCGGTTTTCAGGATCACAGGCAGCCTTAGAGCTCCTTTCTGGAGGCCTTGAAAGGTTCATTTGTTAATTTGACAAATATATATGTGTGTATATATATGGTCGTGTGTGTGTGTGTGTGTATATATATATAATACATATATAATATATATAATATATATATATAATATATATATATATATAGAGAGAGAGAGAGAGAGAGAGAGAGAGAGTGCCAGGGTGTAGCTCTTTCCTCCAGGCTGGGGTGCAGTGGCACAATCACAGCTCATTGCAGCCTGAACTCCTGGGCTCTAGCGATCCTCCCACTTCAGCCTCCTGAGTAGCTGGGACTACAGGTGCATATCACCATCCCGGCTAATTTTTAAATTTTTTGTAAAGCTGGGATCTTGCTGTGCTGTCCAGGCTTGTCTTGAACCCCTAGCCTCAAGCAATCCTCCCACCTCAACCTCCCAAAGTGCTGAGATTTTTGGCATGAGCTACCTTGCCCAGCCTAATTTGCCAAATATGTATTGAGGGCCTATTTTGCCCCAGGCTGTGTTCCAGGAGCTGTGTGCACAGATTGAACCTGGAGGACAAAACCTCCGCCCCAAGGAGCTAACAGCCCAGCGAGAGAGGCACATGGTAAACAAAATCACAGGGTGAGAGGTGCAGAGTGCTAGATGGTGGCAGATTGAAAGTGGAGAAGGTGGCTGGGTGTGGTGGCTCACTTTGGGAGGTTGAGGTGGGTGGATCACTTGAGGTCAGAAGATCAAGACCAGTCTGGCCAACATGGGGAAACTCCTTCTCTACTAAAAATACAAAAATTAGCCAGGCGTGGTGATGCGCAGCTACTTGGGAGGCTGAGGCCGTGGAATTGCTTGAGCTCAGGAGGCGGAGGTTGCAGTGAGCCAAGATCATGCCACTGCACTCCAGCCTGGGTGACAGAGAGAGAGACTCTGTCTCAAAAAAAAAAAAAAAGAAAGAAAGAAGAGGAAAAAAGAAGGGAGGAAGGGAGGGAGGGAGGGAGAGAGGGAGGGAGGGAGGAAGGAAGGAAGGAAGGAAGGAAATAAAAAAAGAAGAGAAAGTGGAGAAGGTGAGGGCAGAGGCCTGCAACTCCTCTCTGACTCTAATAGACACTTGCCACTCAGTTCCTCTGAAGTTACCGCCTCCTGCTAAATAGCTTCATCCCTTTGAACAAGCCCCATGATACGGGAACTAGGCCCATTTTACAAGAGAGGAATTTGAGGCCCTTGACATATTGTGTTCTGCTCAAGTTCATGAAATGTCCTTCGAATGGAGCAAAAACAGAATGCTGGCTTTGACCTTCACCTGGAGGCCGCCCATGAAAGCTTGCTGTTATGTCTCAGAGCTCTGCTCTTGCACTTGCTGGGAGATGCTGAAAGATGGGGACCATCAGATTGACCTCCCAGGGCCACTGTGGGGTGTCAAACTGCCCAGAGCAGGGCAGCCAGGCAGGCTCTGAGTAAATGGCAGCCCTCACCATTAGCATTCATGCTAAGAAGAGTCTTCAACTGCCTGAAATAGCTGGGGTTGAAAGAAAATGATACCATCATTTAGAACAGAAATGGAAAAGGAATGGATTTGGCAGGACGCTGCTGAGAATATTTGTGGATGGGTTGCTAACTTTAAAACTTAAGATAGGCCAGGTGCAGTGGCTTGTACCTGCAATCCCAGGATTTTGGGAGGCTGAGGTGGGAGGATCACTTGAGGCCAGGAGTTTGCGACCAGCCTGGGCAAACATAGTGAGACCCCGTTTCTACAAAATAGACAAATAATTAGCCAGGGGTGGTAGCACCCACCTGTAGTACCAGATACTTGGGAGGCTGAGGTGGGAGGATGGCTTGAGCCCAGGAGGTTGAGGCTACAGGTGAGCTGTGATCGCACCACTGCACTCCAGCTTGGGCAACACAGTAAGATCCTATCTCTAGGGGGAAAAAACCCTTGGAGATTTCACACGATAATTCCAGGGGTCTCCCATTTCTCATTCTGCATCTCATATTGAAACTTGCCCTTCAGTTCACAGAAAGCAGGGTTTCAGATTTCATGTGTGTGTGCATGTGCGTGTGTGTGCGTGCACAATGTGTGTGTGTGTTGCAAGTGTGGGCATGCGTGTGGGTGTGCATGTGCATGTGTGTTTCCCTAGAAAACTTAGAAAAGCTGACCACCCTGTGCTGCTAGAGCCATTCACTTTTAACTCTTATTTCTTTTTTCTTTCTTTCTTTCTTTTTTTTTTTTTTGAGACGGAGTCTCTCTGTGTAGCCCAGGCTAGAGTGCAGTGGCGTGATCTTGGCTCACTGCAAGCTCCGCCTCCCAGGTTCACACCATTCTCCTGCCTCAGCCTCCTGAGCAACTGGGACTATAGGCGCCTGCCACCATGCCCGGCTAATTTTTGTATTTTCAGTAGAGATGGGCTTTCACCGTGTTAGCCAGGATGGTCTTGATCTCCTGACCTTGTGATCTACCCACTTCGGCCTCCCAAAGTGCTGGGATTACAGGCATGAGCCACCGCGCCTGGCCCGACTCTTTTATTTCTTCACAGTCCCTAAACCTGCTTCATCCCTCTCTGTGACCTGCCCGCCCCTGAGTTTGCAACCCTAATCTCTCAGGTCCCAGATGGATAAACTGAAGCCCAGAGTCGGTAGTACTTTGCCCAAAGTCACTCAGGGTTGTTTGTCTTCATCTCATCCATGATGGGTGAGGCACCGTGGCCGGGGTGGGGGCAGGCAGGGCTTCTTCCCATCATCAAATCCTTTTCACCTACAGCAAAATCTCACCCCATTTTCTTTTCCTGGGTTTTCCCACCAAGTCAAGCCGGCTCCCCCTTTCAATGTGACTGTGACCTTCTCAGGACAGTATAATATCTCCTGGCGCTCAGATTACGAAGACCCTGCCTTCTACATGCTGAAGGGCAAGCTTCAGTATGAGCTGCAGTACAGAAATCGGGGAGACCCCTGGGCTGTGGTGAGGAATGTGGGGATCAGTGCAGCTTTGTGGGAGGGGAGGGGAGAGGAGGGAGTGCAAGGGCATCCGGGTGGGAGAGACGGGCGAGTATCATCATTCATGGCCAAGACCAGAGACCAAGGGTGCGAGCATTCCCTTACAGCCGTCCCTCCTCCCCTCACTTCTCCCCAAAGTAGGAGACCCCTGAATAATCTGTCCTCCCCAAACCTGTCTCCTCGGCTGTCAGCATGCCAAAGACATTGTCCTTTCCCCAGACTTCACCCCAGGTCTAGTGTAATCACAGAAGAAGTTTCAGAAACGGGGCAATCTGGAAGCTTCCCAATTGCTTAGAATGGCCGTAGTTGGAGAGTTCCAGAAGTATCAATGATTAAGAAAGTCCAGCCAGGTGCAGCGGCTCACGCCTGTAATCCCAGCAATTTGGAAGGCTGAGGCGGGTGGATCTCTTGAGGTCAGGAGTTCGAGACCAGCCTGGGCAACATGGTGAAACTCCATTTCTACTAAAAATACAAAAATTAGCCAGGCATGGTGACATGTACCTGTAACCCCAGCTATTCTGGAGGCTTAGGCAGGAGAATCGCTTGAATCCAGGAGGTGGAGGTTGCAGTGAGCTGGGATCACGCCACTGCACTCTAGCTGGGCAACAGAGCGAGACGCGATCTCAAAAAAAAAAAAAAAAAAAAGTCCAGTGTTAGAGGGCTGATTGTTTCAAACATGAAGGCTTTGAGAGATGTCCTTCCAGCCCATTATTTAGAATAGTCACAGGTGAGACCCTGTCTCTACAAAATAAAAATAGTAATAATGATAGAACAGTCACAGCTGAAGAGTCCTAGAATTGTCCATCCTTTGGAATGGCCCCAGCTGGAGATGGCCATGAGTGCCATACTTTAGAAAGTCCCCGGTGGAAGACTTCCAGAGGTATCCATTGCTAAGATGTCTGTAGTTAAAGAGTTTCAGAAACGCCCACTATTGGGAATGTCAGTATGTCAACTCTTGGAATTCTTCAACAGTTGAAGACATTCTCAACTGATGTACTGAGACTTATATCAATATATCAGTTGAGAATGTCATCAACTGTTGAAGAATTCCAAAAGTATGCATTGCCTGGAATGCCGTCAGACCATTACCACTCCTGAGATATGCCCAGTCCTGCAGGGAGAGTCCACTGCCAGGACTGTGAGTGGCTGAATTGGATCAAAGAGAAATCAAACAGAGCGTCCTATCACATGCAAGGGCCAGGCAGTGCTGGCAAGTCTGTGCTCCCCATGCCTGAGTCCAGCTACTCAGGCATAGGCTTGATTCTTGTGGGAAGAGAAGAGACACTCAGCCCCTTTGATGGAAGCTGGGAAAAGAGGTGGCTCTGCTGGAGGCGGGGGCTGGCCTGGTTTTAACCCTGACCTGGTGCATCCTTTCCTTATACTGGTAGAGTCCGAGGAGAAAGCTGATCTCAGTGGACTGAAGAAGTGTCTCCCTCCTCCCCCTGGAGTTCCGCAAAGACTCAAGCTATGAGCTGCAGGTGCGGGCAGGGCCCATGCTGGGCTATGAGCTGCCTGGGCCTGTCATAGGTTTGCCTTCCCTCTGCTGTTTCAAGGTTATTTCAGAGTCTGGGGAGACCTCTGGCATTAGCTGAAGGGGAGTCCCTCATTACAGGGATCAGCCCTTCCTTTCTTCAGGAGTTTGGCAGAGCTCCTTTGGCCCCAGGCTCTTAGGAGCCAGGTCTGGAGATGACTTCCCCTCAGTGGCTCCCATTCCCTCTTCATGCTCAGAGATCAGTCCAGTGGCTTGATCTGGGACCTGTAATGAACACTGCCAGCCTTAGGCTTAGAGTGTATTTTTCCTTCTCTAGGTCTGTCTGAGATACCCAGGTACAAATGGTCCTTGTAGGGAACAGATCATAATTGAGGTGGTCGTTAAGGATGTCTTCAGATTCAGGGACATTTTCTAGAGCCTGGCATCTGATAGTCACACAGACTAGACATGGCTGGATATCAGAGATTCAGGACTCATCTGTCATTGTTGGCCTGACTGCTTCCCTCTGCTTCCAACAACTCCAACTCGGAGGGAGACTTTCGCAGGGCTCTGAAGATTGTACCACAGACTAATTTTTAAAAATGTGATGAAAGCTGTGAAACCGGCTCTTCAGCACAACAAATATTTACACATTTTGTATGTGTTATCAGGGAGTTTATGGAGCCACTGAAGTGCTTCCATAGGGTCTGTGGACCCTAGTTTAAGAATCTCAAGAGAAAGGGTTCATCACCTTGCATCTGGGATGTACAGGAGGGGTCTCAGGTCACTGTGGAGGACTAGGCGCCCACCACCATGCCTGGCTAAGTTTTGTGTTTTTAATAGAGATTAAGTTTTACCATGTTGGTCAAGCTGGTCTCAAACTCCTGAGCTCAAGTGATCTTCCCACCTCGGCTTCCCAAAGTGCTGGGATTACAGGCGTGAGCCATTGCGCCAGTCTTTTTCTTTTTTTAAAAAATATTTTACCAACCAAGAAAAAGCATTGTAGTGCTGGCACAAGTTGAAAGCTGACACAACCCACTGCTCCCACCCCCAACTTGTACTGTTTGACATTTATTGGAGAAAAAAACTTATCATTTATTCACACTGAAGAATTAGTTACTGGCCAAGGACCTTTTGTAGAATCTTCTCCAGAAACTGTAGGAGGTCCTCTTACAATGCTGATTGGAGTTGCCAGGGTCCAGAGGCACCTCCATGCCCTGGGTCACCAGACCACCAGCCTTTGTGGCTCTTTCCCTAGCTGCATTCTGAAGGTAGGAGGCTGGGCCCAAAGCAGATGAGGGGGCATCTGGGGATGTCTGAAGAGCCAGTTGAGCAGCTGAATTCTTATCTACTATCGACAGTATTTCCACAATCACAGGCATTGCCTAGGTTACAAATACATTGCTCAGAGACTAGGAACTGGAAACTTGCTTTCGAGAACCCGTAAAGTGGAAGATGTTCATGACAAAGCAAGAGGGTCAACAGGTCAAATACTAAAATGTGGTCCTTCCAACGGGCCAAGCATTAGGAAAGAGACCTAAGATGTGGGAGGGAGGCCCCAATAGGTATCTGAATCCCCCACATCCCTGCAGTAGCTCAAAGCTTCTATGTCCCCTTTATGTGAATGAGAAAAGGCACCCCCTGCAAGCAGAAGCTTTTAGCTCACACTCACTTGAGACTGAGGACCATGCAGGGTGCAACTATACAATCTTACGGTGTGGGGTCCCTGTTTCTCATGAGGTTCTCTAGGAAAGGTGGGTTTTTTGGTTCTCCATCGTGTGCCCAATGAGATGAAAAGAGTGTGGAACAAAACAGGCTTCCAATAAAATTTCGTTGAGTGAATGACATCTGTATGAATACACTTGGAATGGATGTAGAAAACACAACTTTTTCTGTGACATCTGAATTTGATTCGCAAGCATGTTGTCCAGTGAGTCTGCATCTTTGCCCTTAGAAACAGTTTTTATTTTATTTTAATTTTTTAAAAAAACCCTTCTTTTCACAGTTGTTGATCTTTAATTTTTTTTATTTAAACATTTTTTCTTGCCTTCTTCATTTTTCCTTCATAGGACTTTGGAAGCATTCTGATAAACATCTTGCTGCCATTGTTTATGGGAAAAAAGTATATCTTACAGGTTAGAATTAGTGCAACATAAGCATGTTAATATTTTTCCACGGAATGTTCCAAATCTTTGCTAACAAAGCAAATGATTAGGGAAATTGGAGTTTTCCGTATCTTTTCTACGAATGGTCTATTTTCGGGGCTTATCCATATTTGACCACCAGATGGTAGCATTTGAACAACAAATTTTTAATTGTCTTTTACAAGACAAAGCTGTTTTTGAAGCCCTTTTATGTATCTTATGTTTCAGAACCAATGCTTCAAAACAATATAAGGGGCTTTTAAAATAAGACCGATGTGTGTGTAACATATCTCCTAATTAAGATAGAAGTTTGAGGGAAAACCAGTGTGTGGGTCAAAATACAAAACATACACAATTGATTGGGAGGCTGTTTGGCTGAGAGGTGAAATGGACTCTAAAGTTGGCTGGAAGCTGGGCGCGGTGGCTCACGCCTATAATAATTGGGAGGCTGAGGCTGGTGGATCATTTGAGGTCAGGAGTTCGAGAACAGCCTAGCCCCTCCTAGCCAACATGGCAAAACCCTGTCTCCACCAAAAATATAAAAATTAGCCAAAAATTAGCCAGGTGTGGTGGCATGCACCTGTAATCACAGCCACTTGGGAGGCTAAGGCACAAGAATTGCTTCAACTCAGGAGACAGAGGTTACTGTGAGCTGAGATCGCACCATTGCACTCCAGCCTGGGTGACAGAGCAAGACTCTACAAACAAACCCCCAAAAACGTTCTATTTAAAAAACAAAATAAGTTGGCTAGAGCCAAGGTTGAAGCCTGATTCTGGCACTCATGAAGTGGACCTTGGGGCATGTCAAATGCATGGTAGGCATTGAAAATATGCTGGCAAATTTTCTTAATTTGACCCCAAGTTAGTGACTGTTGTTCTCATCGCAAGAATACCTGGGAGTAGCACTGGAAGCAGACATGTCTTTTGGGCATATTCTTCAAAAATGGCATCATTTTTATGTCGACAATTGCTAAGTCGCTGGGGGTCAGATATTAGAGGAAACACTGTCAAAGCAGGACGGTTAATATACAGAGAAGGTAAAGGGCTGTGTCTGCATTTTCCATGGGCCAGCTTCCCAGCAAACCTCCTTTTTATAGAAGAACCTAGCCTCATCTGTCTTCCAGCTCTTCCAAGCCTTGTGTCTTTTAAGCAGGCAGAATAAAAGTTCCAATGCCAAATAGTACCAGAATATTAAAATCGGAAAGGACTTTATATACCAGGGGTCTTGACGTTTTGAGGGAGTCATAGATCCAGAATTTGGTGAAGACGATAGCCCCTTTCCCATATGTTTTGAATGTAATTTCAAGGGAAGCACCCCAAAAATCAATAATCCTTGGATTTCCTAGGGCACATCTTCTCAACTGGTGTGTGTGTGTGTGTGTGTCCCCTAGACTCTAATTATTTTGAACCAACTGGCAGTCCTTTTTTCCAAACTACACACAGAAAGTCACTCTGCTACCACTAGGCGTCTAATCTCTCCGGTGCTTTGGGGCAAAGTTTAATCTCTTGCCTGGAGAATCTCTCAGAACTCTTTATTCTAGTAGCCTCTGATGTTCCATTGAGGGATCTGAAACATAGAAGTGATTGTTATAATATCAGCAACCAACTTATGTCCTAATTAAACATCAAGAGTGCTTGCATTCCCAACTTCATGCTGAGAGAGAATATACTAAAACGTTAATTAGCGATCCTCTCTTGGTGGTAAGAATGTGGGTAATTTAAATTGTGTTATATTGTTGTGCATGCTTCTAAACTGGCTACGGTGAGTACATATTTGGGAGTGTGGAAAAAGCCTCAAATTTTATTTTTAAAAAGTGATAGGTCACAAAGGAATGTAATCAACATTCAATTATTTATATTAATAGCTGATAAAACAAAAAGTGGCTGGCCGGGCGCAGTGGCTCAAGCCTGTAATCCCAGCACTTTGGGAGGCCGAGACGGGTGGATCACGAGGTCAGGAGATCGAGACCATCCTGGCTAACACAGTGAAACCCCGTCTCTACTAAAGAATACAAAAAACTAGCCGGGCGAGGTGGTGGGCGCCTGTAGTCCCAGCTACTCGGGAGGCTGAGGCAGGAGAATGGCGTAAACCTGGGAGGCGGACCTTGCAGTGAGCTGAGATCCGGCCACTGCACTCCAGCCTGGGCGACAGAGCGAGACTCCGTCTCAAAAAAAAAAAAAAAAAAAGTGGCTAATAATTTATTTTACAAATAATGCCAGTTCCATTCGAGTGTTCTGTGGCCCTCCAGAGACAGGCATCCTACAAGGCCAAATTTGCTTGAGTCTGAGAATGACACACATGAAGATAATTCATCTGATCTGATGGATCTGATATTCCTAACACTAGATCTAGAAAAATGGTGGCTTTTTCTGTTTGGCCCTAACCTCGATGTCTGTGAGACACCAACTACATTTTAGTTATTCAAGATTGCCATCCATAGCAACTTTGTGTTTGTACTTACAAATACCTTTCACCACCCATTGAGATCCCATGGTTTCTTTTGTAAGTTATGTTGATACGAAATGTTATGTTAGGTTTCCAAATATTGAACCACCTTGAATTCTGGGGCTGAATCCTCTTGGTTCCCTAGGGCTTCTCTTTCAGTATTGACTTTGAATCTGAAACATTCATGATGGGATGGGTTTGGGGAATAAGATTTATAGATTGATTTATGTATTTGGCCTTGTCCCCAGATTTTGACAAAAGTATCAGGAAAAGGGGAAGAAAAGATGGAAAATGAGAAGAATGGTTAGAATTTTGGCTTGTTGGATCAGTTCCCAGAACATCCTTTGTGTTAGAGAAATCAAGTAATGGGAGAAGTGGAAAGAAAACAAAAAAGTTAGTGAAGCTAAACCAAGCTACATAGTGAAGAGAGAAGGGGGAGAAGGACTGAAAAAGATATGTGAGGTGAATATTTGGGGCAGACTTTGAGGCATCTGGGAAGTGGGAGCTTTGTAGTGCTCTGAGAGACTTGGGGAAAAGAAAGGGATTTGAGGAAGGGTTGGTCTCTCTGGGTATAAACGAGTCCCTTTTAATATATTTTGAGAGATGCAAGCAAAGATTATATACTTGATTAATTTTTTTTTTTTTTTTGGTAGAGACAGGGTCTTACCATGTTGCCCAGGCTGGTCTTGAACTCCTGGCCTCAAGGGATCCTCCTATCAGCCTTCCAAAGTGTTGGGATTATAGGCATGAGCCACTGCACCTGGCCTTTTTTGGCCAAATTTTGACTTCTGTTGTTCCTATTCCAATTTCTCATTTCTTACATTTTGTGTTTCTTCTTTTTTTCTTGATTATATTTGCTAGATGTTTGCTTATATGATGCTATTTTTTAGAAAAGTAGTTCTTCTTTATAACTCTTGTTTTTCCCTTTCTTTTCTTTTGCTTTAAAAAAAAACTTTTGAGTCAAATACAAAGTTCATATACTTTAATATTAAGAATTTTCTTTTGTCTGGGTATGGTGACTTACACCTGTAATCCCAGCACTTTGGGAGGCTGAAGCAGGCAGATTGTTTGAGCCCAGTAGTTACAGGATCAGCCTGGGAAACATGGTGAGACTCTGTCTCTAAAAAAAAGTTTAAAAATTAGCTGGGTGTGGTAGCACACACCTGTAGTCCCAGCTACTCAGGAGGCTGAGGTGAGGATTGCTTGAGTCTGGGAGGTCAAGGCTGCAGTGAGCTGTGGTCATGTGACTGCACTCCAGCTGGGGTGACAAGCTGGAGTCTCTTTTGGGTCTCAAAAAGAAAAAAAAAAAAGAATTTTGTTTTTATGATGAATTAAATTTTTAAAAATAATGAAAATATTTATCTCTAGTTTCAGGACCTGAACCATCAGGTTTTCTTGTTTCCATCAGAGAAGTCACGTGTCAGAATGCTAAAGTGTTTGACCATAGGATAAGGCTTTGTTCCTCATGTATTTCACAATTTTTTTTTCTCTTTTCTTTTTTTGAGATGGGTTCTAACTCCATCACCTAGGCTGGAGTGCAGTGGCATGATTATAACTCACTGCAGCCTTGAACTCCTGGGATCAAGTGATCCTCCCACCTTAGCCCACAAATATTGTTTCTTCCTATTTTCTTACACACGAGTAGCCCCAACTACAAAAACACAGGATCTGCCATTAGTCTTTTATAATTCAGCATGATTTTACAGATCACTATTATCTTTTCCAGACAGGAATTTGCATTTCAATTCTTTTTGTACAATAAAAAGCTTTGTCCTCAGTTGAAGGATTTTTAATTTTAATGAAGTCCAATTTTTAAATTTTGTCTTGTATAAATTGTGTTTTGGTGTTGTAAAGTCATTGCTAAACTCAAGGTCACCTAGATTTTCACCTATATTATCTTCTAGGTGTTTTATACTTACATGTTTTATATTTATGTCTGCGATCCATTATGTCTGTGAGTTGATTTTTGTGAAAGGGGTAAGATCATTATTTAGATTCATTTCCGTGAAAGTCCAGTTGAAGCATTTTTAAGCATTACCAGATGGGGAAATTTTTTTTTTTTTTTTTTTTTTAGTGAGAAAAGACATTTATTTTCTTATGTAAAACATATATTGCATATAACAGTAATAATGACATAAACTGATTTATAAAGAAGGCAAAAATAAACAATATTCAGAAAAAGCTGATAGCAGTAGAAATTTAAAAATTGAAAACTTTTTTTTTTAATTGAAAACAATTTTTTTTCAAAAAATCGAAATGAATTCTTGCTCTCATCCCCCAGGCTGGAGTGTGATGGCACGATCTTGGCTAACTGCAACCTCCACCTCCCGGGTTCGAGTGATTAGTGATTCTCCTGCCTTGGCCCCCCAAGTAGCTGGGATTACGGGAGCCTGTCACCACGCCTGGCTAATTTTCATATTTTTTCATATATATATATATACATACACACGTTTTTTAAAATTATACTTTAAATTCTAGGGTACATGTGCACAACGTGCAGGTTTGTTACATGGATATACATGTGCCATGTTGGTTTGCTGCACCCATTAATTCGTCATTTACATTAGGTATTTCTCCTAATGCTATCCCTCCCCCAGTCCCCCACCCCACGACAGGCCCCGGTGTGTGATGTTCCCTGCCCTGTGTCCAATTGTTCTCATTGTTCAGTTCCCACCCATGAGTGAGAACATGCGGTGTTTGGTTTTCTGTTCCTGTGATAGTTTGCTGAGAATGATGATTTCTAGCTTCATCCATGTCCCTACAAACGACATGAACTCATCCTTTTTTATGGCTGCATAGTATTCCATGGGTTATATGTGCCACATTTTCTTAATCTAGTCTGTCATTGATGGACATTTGGGTTGGTTCCAAGTCTTTGCTATTGTGGATAGTGCCACAATAAACATATGTGTGCATGTGTCTTTATAGCAGCATGATTTATAATCCTTTGGGTATATACCCAGTAATGGGATCGCTGGGTCAAATGGTATTTCTATTTCTAGATCCTTGAGGAATTGCCACACTATCTTCCACAATGGTTGAACTAGTTTACACTCCCACCAACAGTGTAAAAGCATTCCTATTTCTCCACATCCTCTCCAGCATCTGTTGTTTCCTAACTTTTTAATGATCGACATTCTAACTGGTGTGAGATGGTATCTCATTGTGGTTTTGATTTGCATTTCTCTGATGGCGAGTGATGATGAGCATTTTTTCATGTATCTGTTGGCTGCATAAATGTTTTCTTTTGAGAAGTGTCTGTTCATATCCTTTGCCCACTTTTTGATGGTGTTGTTTTTTCTTGTAAATTTGTTTAAGTTCTTTGTAGATTCTGGATATTAGCCCTTTGTCAGATGGGTAGATTGCAAAAATTTTCTCCCATTCTGTATGTTGCCTGTTCACTTTGATGGTAGTTTCTTTTGCTGTGCAGAAGCTCTTTAGTTTAATTAGATCCCATCTGTCTATCTTGGCTTTTGTTGCCATTGCTTTTGGTGTTTGGTCATGAAGTCCTTGCTCATGCCTATGTCCTGAATGGCATTGTCTAGATTTTCTTCTAGGGCTTTTATAGTTTTAGGTGTGATATTTAAGTCTTTAACCCATCTTGAGTTAATTTTTGTATAAGGTGTAAGGAAGGGATCCAGTTTCAGCTTTCTACATATGGCTAACCAGTTTTCCCAGCACCATTTATTAAATAGGGAATCCTTTCCCCATTTCTTGTTTTTGTCAGGTTTGTCAAAGATCAGATAGTTGTAGATGTGTGGTATTATTTCTGAGGGCTCTGTTCTGTTCCATTCACGTATATCTCTGCTTTGGTCCCAGTACCATGCTGTTTTGGTTACTGTAGCCTTGCAGTATAGTTTGAAGTCAGGTAGCATGATGCCTCCAGCTTTGTTCTTTTGGCTTAGGATTGTCTTGGTAATGCAGGCTTTTTTTTTGGTTCCATATGAACTTTAAAGTAGTTTTTCCCAGTTCTGTGAAGAAAGTCATTGGTAGCTTGATGGGGATGGCATTGAATCTATAAATTACCTTGGGCAGTATGGCCATTTTCACAATACTGATTCTTCCTATCCATGAGCATGGAATGTTATTCCATTTGTTTTTGTCCTCCATTATTTCATTGAGCGGTGGTTTGTAGTTCTCCTTGAAGAGGTCCTTCACATCCCTTGTAAGTTTGATTCCTAGGTATTGTATTCTCTTTGTAGCAATTGTGAATGGGAGTTCACTCATGATTTGGTTCTCTGTTTGTCTGTTATTGGTGTGTAGGAATGCCTGTGATTTTTGCACATTGATTTTGTAGCCTGAGACTTTGCTGAAGTTGCTTATCAGCTTAAGGAGATTTTGGGCTGAGATGATGGGGTTTTCTAAATATACAATCATGTCATCTGCAAACAGGGACAATTTGACTTCCTCTTTTCCTAATTGAATACCTTTATTTCTTTCTCTTGCCTGACTGCCCTGGCTAGAACTTCCAACACTATGTTGACTAACAGTGGTGAGAGAGGTCATCCCTGTTTTGTGCCAGTTTTCAAAGGGAATGCTTCCAGTTTTTGCTCATTCAGTATGATATTGGCTGTGGGTTTGTCATAAATAGCTCTTATTAATTTGAGATACATTCCATCAATACCTAGTTTATTGAAGTTGTTAACATTGAAGGGCTGTTGAATTTTGTGGAAGGCCTTTTCTGTATCTATTGAGATAATCATGTGGTTTCTGTCGTTGGTTTTGTTTATGTGATGGATGAATGTTTATTGAACATTGAACCAGCCTTGCATCCCAGGGATGAAGCCCAGTTGATCATGGTGGATAAGCTTTTTGATGTGCTGCTGGATAAAATTCAGTTTGCCAGTATTTTATTAAGGATTTTTGCATCAATGTTCTTCAGGGATATTGGTCTAAAATTCTCTTTTTTTGTTGTGTCTCTGCCAGGCTTTGGTATCAGGATGATGCTGGCCCCATAAAATGAGTTAGGGAGGATTTCCTCTTTTTCTATTGACTGGAATCGTTTCAGAAGGAATGGTACCAGCTCCTCTTTGTACTTCTGGTAGAATTCGGCTATGAATCCTTCTGTTCCTGGACTTTTTTTGGCTGGTAGGCTATTGATTATTGCCTCAATTTCAGAGTGTGTTATTGGTCTATTCAGAGGTTCCACTTCTTCCTGGTTTAGTCTTAGAAGGGTATATGTGTCTAGGAATGTATCCATTTCTTCTAGATTTTCTAGTTGATTTGCGTAGAGGTGTTTATAGTATTCTCTGATGGTAGTGTGTATTTCTGTGGGATCGGTGGTGATGTCCCCTTTATCATTTTTTATTGCATCTATTTGATTCTTCTCTCTTTTCTTTTTTATTAGTCTTGCTAGCAGTCTATCAGTTTTGTTGATCTTTTCCACAAACCAGCTCCTGGATTCATTGATTTTTTTGAAGGGTTTTTTCTGTTTCTATCTCCTTCAATTCTGCTCTTAGTTATTTCTTGCCTTCTGCTAGCTCTTGAATGCATTTGCTCTTGCTCCTCTAGTTCTTTTAACTGCGATGTTAGGGTGTTGATTTTAGATCTTTTCTACTTTCTCTGGTGGGCATTTAGTGCTACAAATTTCCATGTACACACTGCTTTAAATGTGTCCCAGAGATTCTGGTATGTTGTGTCTTTGTTCTCATTGGTTTCAAAGAACATCTTTATTTCTGCCTTAATTTCATTATTTACCCAGTAGTCATTCAGGAGCAGGTTGTTCAGTTTCCATGTAGTTGTGCAGTTTTGAGTGAGTTTCTTAATCCTCAGTTCTAATTTGATTGCACTGTGGTCTGAGAGACAGGTTGTTGTGATTTCTGTTCTTTTACATTTGCTGAGGAGTGTTTTACTTCCAACTATGTGGTCAATTTTGAAATAAGTGTGATGTGGTGCTGAGAAGAATGTATATATTCTGTTGATTTGGGTTGGAGAGTTCTGTAGATATCTGTTATGTCTGCTTGATGCAGAGCTGAGTTCAAGTCCTAGATATCCTTGTTAACCTTCTGTCTTGTTGATCTAATGTTGACAGTGGGGTGTTAAAGTCTCCCATTATTATTGTGTGGGAGTCTAAGTCTCTTTGTAGGTCTCTAAGGACTTGCTTTATGAATCTGGGTGCTCCTGTATTGGCTGCATATATATTTAGGATAATTAGCTCTTCTTGTTGAATTGATCCCTTTACCATTATGTAATGACCTTTTTTTTTTTTTTTTTTTTTTTTTTGTCACTTTTGACCTTTGTTTAAAGTCTGTTTTATCAGAGACTAGGATTGCAACTCCTGCTTTTTTTTCCATTTGCTTGGTAGATCTTCCTCCATGCCTTTATTTTGAGCCTATGTATGTCTTTGCATGTGAGATGGGTCTCCTGAGTACAGCACACTGATGGGTCTTGACTCTTTATCCAATTTGCCAGTCTGTGTCTTTTAATTGGGGCATTTAGCCCATTTACATTTAAGGTTAATGTTGTTATGTGTGAATTTGATCCTGTCATTATGATGTTAGCTGGTTATTTTGCCCGTTAGTTGATGCAGTTTCCTCCTAGCATGGATGGTCTTTACAATTTGGCATGTTTTTGCAGTGGCTGGTACTGGTTGTTTCTTTCCATGTTTAGTGCTTCCTTCAGGAGCTCTTGTAAGGCAAGCCTGGTGGTGACAAAATCTCTCAGCATTTGCTTGTCTGTAAGGGATATTATTTCTCCTTCACTTATGAAGCTTAGTTTGGCTGGATATGAAATTCTGGGTTGAAAAATCTTTTCTTTAAGAATGTTATGAATATTAGCCCCCACTGTCTTCTGGCTTGTAGAGTTTCTGCCAAGAGATCTGCTGTTAGTCTGATGGGCATCCCTTTGTGGGTAACCTGACCTTTCTCTCTGGCTGCCCTTAACATTTTTTCCTTCATTTCAACTTGGTGAATCTGCAATTATGTGTCTTGGGGTTGCTCTTCTTGAGGAGTATCTTTGTGGTGTTCTCTGTATTTCCTGAATTTGAATGTCGGCCTGCCTCGCTAGGTTGGGGAACTTCTCCTGGATAATATGCTGCAGAATGTTTACCAACTTGGTTCCATTCTCCCCATCACTTTCAGGTACACCAATCAATCGTAAATTTGGTCTTTTCACATAGTCCCATATTTCTTGGAGGCTTTGTTGGTTTCTTTTTACTCTTTTTTTCTCTAAACTTTGCTTCTTGCTTCATTTCATTCATTTGATCTTCAATCACTGATTCCCTTTCTTCCACTTGATTGAACTGGCTACTGAAGCTTGTGCATGCGTCACATAGTTCTCATGTCATGGTTTTCAGCTCCATCAGGTCATTTTAGGTCTTCTCTACACTGTTTATTCTAGTTAGCCATTTGTCTAATCTTTTTTCAAGGTTTTTAGCTTTGTTGCGATGGGTTCTAACATCCTTCTTTAGGTTGGAGAGGTTTGTTATTACTGACTTTCTGAAGCCTACTTCTGTCAACTCGTGAAAGTCATTCTCCATACAGCTTTGTTCTGTTGCTGGTGAGGAGCTACAATCCTTTGGATGAGAAGAGGCACTCTGGTTTTTAGAATCTTCAGCTTTTCTTCTCTGGGTTCTCCCCATCTTTGTGGTTTTATCTACCTTTGGTCTTTGATGATGGTGACCTACAGATGGGGTTTTGGTGTGGATGTCCTTTTTGTTGATGTTGATGCTCTTCATTTCTGTTTGTTAGTTTTCCTTCTAACAGTCAGGTCCCTTAGCTGCAGGTCTGTCGGAGTTTGCTGGAGGTCCACTCCAGACCCTGTTTGCCTGGGTATCACCAGCAGGGGCCGCAGAATAGCAAATATTGCAGAACAGCAAATACTGCTGCCTGATCCTTCCTCTGGAAGCTTTGTTCCAGAGGGACACCCGCCTGTATGGTCAGTCAGCCCCTACTGGGAGGTGTCTCCCAGTTAGGCTACACAGGGGTCAGGGACCCACTTGAGGAGGCAGTCTGTCCGTTCTCAGAGCTCAAATGCTGTGCTAGGAGAACCACTGCTCTCTTCAGAGCTGTCAGACAGGGATATTTAAGTCTGCAGAAGTTTCTGCTGCCTTTTGTTCAGCTATGCCCTGCCCCCAGAGGTGGAGACAACAGAGGCAGCAGGCCTTGCTGAAGTGCAGCGGGCTCCATGCAGTTTGAGCTTCCCCAGCTGCTTTGTTTACCTACTCAAGCCTCAGCAATGGCAGATGCCCCTCTCCCTGCCAGGCTGCTGCCTTGCAGGTCTATCTCAGACTGCTGTGCTAGCAGTGAGCAAGGCTCCATGGGTGTGGGACCTGCTGAGCCAGGTGTGGGATATAATCTCCTTAGGTGCCATTTGCTAAGACCGTTTGAAAAGCACAGTATTTAGGTGGGAGTGTCCCGTTTTTCCAGGCACAGTCTGTCATAGCTTCACTTGGCTAGGAAAGGGAAATCCCCTGACCCCTTGGGCTTCCTGGGTGAGGCGATGCCCTGCCCTGCTTTGGCTCACCCTCCATGGGCTGCACCCACTGTTCAACCAGTCCCAATGAAATGAACCAGGTACCTCAGTTGGAAATGCAGAAATCACCTGTCTTCTGCATTGATCACACTGGGAGCTGCAGACTGGAGCTGTTCGTATTCGGCCATCTTGGAACGAAGTGGAAATTTTTTAATAGAAAGTATTTCCTCCTCTCCCAATGTCCCACTTCCCTAATAATGAGAATTTGTGATTACAATAATTTTAAGAGAAAAGAATACAGTTGCTAGCAGAAAGCCATGCGAATTAGGGAGACTGGAGTGTGAGACCTCCTGACTCCTCCAACTGTTTTTCTTCCACTGACAGCTGGCAGCAGGGTGGAGTTACAGGAGTCTCTGCCTTCTCTGGGCTGGATATGTCAAACCTTTCTAACTCCAAGGAAACCATCAGCAGAGGCCCCCTATCTCCTGCCTGTGTCTGTCTGCCGGTATGCAGATGCCATGGGATAGGAGCAGTGCTCAAAGAACTGTGCATTTGCTTTGGTATCTTAATCCCACATCCACTTTAAGATTTGGGGAAAAATGAGCAACCTCCAGTGTTAAGTGTGAAAAGTCAATTCCTTGTGGAAGGCATGATTGAATTGTCACAATTGAAGAACTTGTCACAGTGTGTGATCTGCCCAGAAGCATTCTCCAAAACACCAAAAATTCTCCAGGAATGTTTTCATCTTTTTGAAATTCCAGTTTGCATTTCCAGAAGCCAGGCTGACCTGCGTGCACAGGGTTCTGTAAAGGCAGTTTGTTTTTTCAGTTAAAGGTGGTGGGAGGAACACTGGAGTGGTGTCCACTGTTGAGAAAGAGATGGGAACTCATTCCTGAAAGGAAGATGGGTATAGAGAGCATTAGGCTGCCCGGGCATGTGGGCAAGCAGTGAGAACAGGAGTCTTTGGGGACAAAAGTAAGTCCTGTGCTAGATTTGCTAAGAGAAATATCAACTGATCTCTTTAAAATGAGATCCCTCCTACCCCTTGGGGCCTGGAAAATGTGGTCTGCTGGGTATGGAGACACCAAGTAAACAGTACTGAGGCTCCTGTGTGTCAGTCACCACCCCTGGCAAATGCCAAAGTGCCTCACTTTGCTGGAGGAATTTACAACTCAAGGTGTTTGTGTCACAGGCCAAGACGGGAGTGGAGGATCTGGCCATCAGAGGATAGAATGCTTCCCATATGCCAAGGCGCTTCCGCTTGTATTCACGCACAGCATTTTCCTGAAACTGGTTACTGAGCCTGGAATTTCTGTTAATGTTCTAAGGCAAAATGCGAATTACCATGGCGTTATGCTATCTTCCTTTAGTCCCTTTCATAAAAGCTCCTGTGCTGTCCAGCTGCCTCTCTTTCCAGAAGGTGGTGGTCCAGTTTTAATTATGTTAACAGAGGGAGTATAACTAAAAAACGACTTACTCCATCAAAATCTGTTCCACTACCGAGAGCACAGACACCAGCAGGTGTGGCTGTTTGAATCCTCCCTGCTCTGCATGGCTTTTGTGAACCTCGGATCCTTCGCCTTAAACTCAGGGGTTAAAACCCTAAGAATTAAACGAAATAAAGTATCTAAAGTGACTGAGCACACAGCCTGGCCTAGAGGGTTGAGTTTACCCCTCCTCCCGGGTAAGAGAAGCGGTGATGAGGCCACGTGGAGCCCGAGGGCCTGCCTCCGAGGCGGTGCAGGCAGCAGGTGAGGGCCGCGCCCGGGAGGGGCCGGGGAGGATCCCTGGGCGGGGGAGGGGGAAAGGGGCTGCCGCTACGGCCTGCAGGGAGCCCTGGGCCGCCCTCTTCCTTTTCGGACCTCGGAGGCAGACTGGCTGAGAGCTGGGCCAGGTGGGTTGCACCGAGTCGGGAGAAGCGGCTGCGGGAGCCGCAGCGGAATCCTCAGCTCCAGGGCGCCCCCAGAGGTCTCCGGGCTCCTTGGCCTCTTGGCTCCTTGGTTCCTTGGTAGGCGCGGGAAGCGCCCATGGGGCTCCAGCCGGGGCCTGGGAGGCGGTGACAGATGGCTGGGGATGGAGGAGGCTAAACCTTGGACTCGCTCCCAGGCGCCCGCAGGGGACTTCCAGGCATCCTCGATGGCGGACCGAGCTAGGGCGCGGGGCCGCTGGTGCGGGGACCGCCCTGGGCTTTGGGGTCATCGAAGGCTCCGAGACGCTCTGGCCCCGTAGGCGCTGCTCGTCACCGGGACTGGGCTTGGCTTGATCTGGGCAACAGCAGTTACACTGCGGCCGCTGCTCCGCCCAGGCCAGGGCAGCGTGGGGGCTGAGAGGAAGAGGGTGCATAATTTCCTCGGGGCTCCTGTGTGGCCAGCCTAAAAGTGCGGTTTTGGTCGCCTTGTGGTGAAATGTCTGTGCCTCTTCCATCCTCAGTAACCAGTACTGATTTTCCTTAGCGTCTCCTGTTAACCAAAGCGACCACAACTTAGTTGAAAGCCTCACTAGAAGCTTTGAGGTCAGTGGGTTCGAATCTCACACCTACCGCTTAGCAGCTGTGCAACACTTGGCAAATTGACTTCCTGTTGCTCGGATTTCTCACTTGTAAAACAGACACTGTAATACCATCTACTTTGTAGGATGAATGTCAATATTAAATGAAATCATGAGAGTAAAGCATTTGGTAGATGGTCCCTCAGTGAATGTGATGATTATGGCAAGGAGTTTTCAAGGGAAACTTTCCCGTGAAGTTGGTTTAATAGATTTATTCATCTGCATTCTTTGTTTCTTTTCTGTCCTAAGGGACTACACCACAATGAGCAGGCTTAAGAAAATACTCACTTTGGTAGATGCTAAATATGGCTTAGGACCAAGTAAGACATCCTTCACAAGACAAGTTGCTTTTAATTCAAAATAATTTTGAGAAAAAATAGCCCCTCTTCCAAAGATAAGAGCTTACAGTGGTAGTTTCTATATTCATTAATAAACTTATGTTTTTAAAATGGAAAACATGCTCTGACCGGTGACAGGTTTAGGGGAGTTCATTTCACAAGTGTCCGGAGCAACAGTTAATTAACTTCAATATCAACATTCAGTCATTTGGCCAGGTAAAGAATCATTTCCCACTCATTTGCTGTGCCAGTGTGGAAAGTAAACATGCTGAATAATGGAAAACAGCTGTTGTTACTGTACTATTCACCCTCTGCATCCTTTCCTGCTGTTTTCCACGTGCTCTATCCCCCAAACCTAAAAAGCTGTAAGCCGATATGACTAATAGCAAAGGTGATCATGAGGGCATTTTTCCTCCTTCTGTGACTCATTTCTTTCTGCGTGAGACGACTCCATAGAGATGACTCCATAGACACAACACAATTGAGTCTTGCGTTTATCTACCCCTTTATTTAAAACCCAAAGAGGACTTATCAAAAAGAGAAGAAATCTCTTTAAAGGTGAACAATGCAGTCAAGTTACTTGCTCACAATCACATTTGTAGACTAGCTTAAGAGGACTTTGTATTATAATAAAAAGTGTTTCTGAATAGCTTTTTAGTTCATCAGCACTGTACTAATTATAGCTGTTTCTTGAGAAAAACCTAATATTTGTTTTTTTTTAAATGGAATTATCTAATTGCACAGTCATTTTCAGCCATACAAAAGCCAACATTAAAAATGAGCAAAGGGAAATAATTACAACTTACAGGCTGGGAAGAGGTAAATAATCTGATATGTAGTTCTTGTGCTTGAGGGATTTAATTAGACATCAACAGAAAAACAATTTTTTTTTCTGAAGAAAAAATATGATTTAATCCACAATGTGTATAGCTATAGAGAGTTTTATTGCCAGAATTCCTTTAATGTTTTTCTGATTCATTCGGTGCTTAACAAAGGGATTACTTGAGCTCTTGTGTCTTGATGGACTGTTGTATGATTCTTTAATCTTAACTTTTATTGACTAGTGAAATAAACAAAATAATTACAGTGAGAGATTTTAATATGTGCATATCAAACTTGGACATCTCTGTTAGGGAAGCAGGAGCCTAGAGGAGCCAGAATGATACCATTTTAAAATCAACTCCATCTTAAAACTAGCAAGGCACATTCCTTGCCAGTCATGACCCATGGTCCTTAGCTGTTTACAGCTAAAGCAGCAACTTGTTAATGCCTGCAAGGACACACTCCTACAATAACAGAAAGTCCAGATGTCCCGATACCCATAACAGTGTGTGCTTTGAATATAATTGTAGTTATGGCTTGATGTACTCACACACTAGAATGTCAAGGATAGTTTAAATCAATATTAGAAATTTTGTCATGCTATCTGCTCACCCTCATGTAGACTCAGCTTAGCTTAGTCTTTACATACATAAGACCCCCTACATAAGAAAAAGTTAAAGCAAAGATGGTGCGCTCCTTGCTTGCCTTCTCAGGGTGTTGTACTCTGGAAGGGAGTAGCTTCTAATTAACTTGCTTCTTTCACTGCAGTCTGTGACTCACCTTGAATTCCTTCCTGCGTGAGACCCAAGAACCCTCTCTTGGGGTCTGGATCAAGACTCCTTTTCCCGTAATGAATCCAGGAGGCAAAAAACAAGGACATTTAGGAATTGAGCAATTCATTCAGTAAATAAACATTTGTGTGCGTGTGAGCACCCACGTGCATACATACACTTATATGTAGAGGATCTAGAAAAATCTTTATATCCTTTGAATAGAGAAGATACACATTTCCCCCCATATGATCATGGTACATTTAAAATAGTTGATCCCATATTTGGCCACAAAGAATTCTTTTTCTTTTCTTCCCCTGGAGATAGGGTCTCCCTCTGTCACCCAAGCTGGAGTGCAGTGTCACAGAGCTCACTGTAACTTCAAACTCCTGGGCGCAAGCAGTTCTCCCGCCTCAGCCTCCTGAGTAGCTAGGACTATAGGTGCATGGCACCATGTCCAGCTAATTTCAATTTTTAAATTTTTTGTCGAGATGAGGTCTCACTATGTTACCCAAGCTGGTCTCAAACTCTTAGCCTGAAGTGATTCTGATCCTCCCCAACCCCACCAGCCTCCCAAAGTGTGGGGATTACAGGTATGAGCCACCACGCCTAGCCTAAGCAATTCTTGATACATTAAAAAATAGAAGAGGTATACCATAGGCCATGATATGGTTTGGATCTGTGTCCCCACCCAGATCTCATGTTGAATTGTAAACCCCAGTGTTGGCAATAGGGCCTGGTGGGAGGTGGTTGGACATGGGGGCAGTTTCTCATGAATGGTTTAGCACCATTCCTCTAGTGCTGTTCTGCTGATAGAGTTATCATGAGATCTGGTTGTTTAAAAGTGTATAACGCCTCCCACCCTGCTCCTGCTCCAGCTGTGTAAGATGTGCCTGTGTCTCCTTTGCCTTCTGACATGATTGAAAGTTTCCTGAGGCCTCCCAAGAAGCTGCAGGTGCCAGCATCATGTTTCCCATATAGCCTGCAGAACCGGGAGCCAGTGAAGCCTCTTTTCTTTATAAATTACCCAGTCTCATGTAGTTCTTTTTTTTTTTTTTTTTAAGATGGAGTTTTCATTCTTGTTACCCAGGCTGGAGTATAATGGTGCAATCTCAGCTCACTGCAACCTCTGCCTCCCGGGTTCAAGCGATTCTCCTGCCTCAGCCTCCCGGAGAGCTAGGATTACAGAGGCATGCCACCAGGCTGGCTTTTTTTTTTTTTTTTTTTTTTTGTATTTTTAGTAGAGACAGGGTTTCACCCATGTTGGCCAGGCTGGTCTCGAACTCCTGACTTCAAGTGATCTGCCCACTTCGGCCTCCCAAAGTGCTGGGATTACAGGCGTGAGCCACCACTCCTGACCATCAGGTAGTCCTTTATAGCAGTGTGAGAATGGACTAATACAGGCCACAGTATTTGAGCATAATTAAAATTATAAATTAATAATTTAAAAAGTATCTAAAAGTCTTGACCACTTGGACGTGAAGAATTATGCTGCCAGATAACTTTTGGATTACTAAAAATACAAAATAAAAATACAAAAATACAAAAATACTCTACTAAAAATACAAAAATTAGCAGGGCATGGTGGCTGTGCACCTGTAATCCCAGCTCCTTGGGAGGCTGAGGCAAGAGAATCACTTGAACCTGGGAGGTAGAGGTTTCAGTGAGCCAAGATCACGCCATTGCACTCCAGCCTGGGTGACAGAGCGAGACTCCATCTCAAAACAAAAACAAAAACAAAAGCAAAAAAACAACAACAACCCATAAAACCAGATGGAAAGCTCCTTAAGTCATTTAATAAAGCCAGCACAGCTTTCATAGCTCAATCAGTTACAGGGGATGCAAAGAAAAGGGCATCGTAGACTAATTTCACTTGCACATGCATTCAATAAATGTTTATTGAGCACCTACTAAGAATGTCAGGTACTGTTCTAGGGGCAGGGAATATAGCAGGGAACAAAACAGGTTAAGTCCCTGCTCTCTTGAGATTACTTATTGTGATACTGGCAAAAAGCTCCCTCCGCATCTCTGGAGAAACCAAGGCATGATTAGAGGGTTCCAACTTCCAGCCCCACCCTCCAGCCTCTAGGGAGAGAAGAGGGGCTGAAAGTTGAGTTGATTAACAAATGGGTAGTAATCAGTTATGCTGCAGTAATGAAGTCTTCATAAAAACGAAAGGACAGGGTTCAGAAGAGCTTTTGGATAGCTGAACACATGGAGTTTCCTGGAGGGTGGCACCCCAGAAGGGCATGGGATCTTTGCTTCCCTTCCCACATGCCTTGTGGTATGCATCTCTTCCAGCTGGCTGTTCATCTGTATCCTTTATAATAAATGGGCCAATGTTAAGTGTTTCCCTGAGTTCTGTGAGCTGCTCTAGCAAATTAATCGAATCCCAGGAGGAAGTTGTGGAAACCCTGACTTAGAGCTGGTTGGTCAGAAGCACAGGCCACAATCTGTGCTTGCAACCAGCATCTGCAGTGGTGTGGGCAGTCTTGTGGGACTGAGCCCTCAGCCTGTGGGATGTGATCTCCAGGTGGATAGTGTCAGAATTAAATTGAATTGGCAGCCACCTAGCTGGTGTCCACTGGAGAGGCATCTGCAGAACTGTTTTGGTGTGTGGGGAAAAACCCATGCATCTGGTGTCGGAAATGTTGAGTGACTCTGTGGGAGTAGAGAGTAGAAAAAACACTTTGGTTATTTATGTATGCTTACACTTACTAATACAGATGCAAACATTCTAAATAAAGTATTAATAAAAATCAAGTTATATAATAAAATAACAACATACTGTTATAGAATAGAGTATTTTAATTATGCCCTAGTCTATATATTTCAGGTATACAGGCTGGTTCCCTATCAAGACATCTATTACCATTAGTAATGAATTATGATAATACTGTAAAGGAAAAACTATATGATCCTGTCAATATACACTGAAGAAATATTTTATAAAATTTAATAGCCATTCCTAATAAAAATTCTAAGCTAATAGGGTGTGATGACTTTTCTATTAAAAAACAAGTCTAAGTAACAATACAAGGAAACTACTTATCTAGGATAAGGACTGTTATCTCTAAACCCAATAGCAAACATTATTCTAAATAGCAAAACTCTGAAATCATTTCACTGAAATCAGAAATTAGAAAAGGCCGGGCGCGGTGGCTCAAGCCTGTAATCCCAGCACTTTGGGAGGCCGAGACGGGTGGATCACGAGGTCAGGAGATCGAGACCATCCTGGCTAACATGGTGAAACCCCGTCTCTACTAAAAATACAAAAAACTAGCCGGGCGAGGTGGCGGGCGCCTGTAGTCCCAGCTACTCGGGAGGCTGAGGCAGGAGAATGGCGTGAACCCGGGAGGCAGAGCTTGCAGTGAGCCGAGATTGCGCCACTGCACTCCAGTCTGGGCGACAGAGCGAGACTCCGCCTAAAAAAAAAAAAAAAAAAAAAAAAAAAAAAAAAAAAAAAAAAAAAAAAAAAAAAAAAAAAAAAAAAAAAAAAAAAAGAAAAGGATGTCCATGTGCTATTATTATGTTACATTGTCAAAGAAAGGTAAGAAAATAAAATAATTGCCATAAACTTTGAAAAAGAAGAAATAAAACTATTTATGTTTGTCTATGTGACTTCATTATTTGCCTAGAAAACTCAAGGAACTTTAGTAATAAACCATTTGAATTGTAGGTCTTTTTGGAAAAGTGGGCAGATGCAAGATAAATATACAAAAAGCACCAACTTCTCTCTATATTAGCAGTAAGTACTTTGAAAGGAAATTAGAAAACTTTTATTTTCTACAGTTTTATAAAAGCTTAAAATATTTAGGAGTGTAATTTTTAAAAATCGTTTGTCATTTTATAGCTCCCCACCGCAGCTGCCCCCACCCTTCTCTTCGATGATGACATTTGCAGGCTTCAGGGCCACCAGGGAACAAAGCTGAGGTCTGGCAGCCCCACTACGTTTGCCAGCCAGAGAGAACAAGTCACGATGACAAATTATCACAACAATTAGCGCCTGTACTTGGGGGATCTGCAAATTGAGAAGGCCCCAGCTCCTCATTGTACAGGGGTCTATTTGGCAGTGACCTTGCTCTGGAGATGACATTCCTTCAGCCTGAGGGAATTGATGTTGATGAACCCGTGGCATCAATTGGCTCATAATCACCCTGCACCTTCATGCTCACCAGCTCCTCGTTGTAGAGAGACAGTGGGGACTCCCAGCGGAGGATGTACACCTGGCCCTTGAGGACGGACACCTGCCCTGTCCCTTCCACTGGTTCCTGGGCCTTGGCGTTACAGTGGCAGACAAATTTCATACTCAAGGCTATGCCAGAAACCAGTATACATCAGCTCAGCAAATTTCAAGCCCAGGCTTTGTTTGATTTTGCGCACTTCTCCGTACATGGTGAAGGCCTTGATGTCTAAATGAGTATAGTAAAGGATGGTGCCTACTGGGGCCTCACCGATACCTCGGGACTTCATTCCATTGAAGCGGTTCTCCACGATGTCAATACGGCCCACGCCGTGCTCGCCCGCAACTTCGTTCAGGTACACGAAGAGCTCCAAGGAGGTCTGGTGGGTGGTGCCATCCTTGACGTTGGTCACCTTCACGGACACCCCTTTTTTGAACTCGATGTCGAGAATGTCAGGAGTGTTGAGGGCTTTGGCCAGGTCCTGGGTCTTCGTCTAGAGACCTGGAGGCGCTTGGTTCTTGGGGTTCTCCAGAATTCCAGCCTGGTAGCTGATGTGCATGAGGTTCTCGTCCATGCTCCACGGGCTCTGGGGAGTGACTGGGATGGGAATCCGATGTTGCTTTGCCTGTTTCATCAGGTGATTGCGGCTCTTGAACCAGTTGTGGAACTCGGGCATCCTCCAGGGAGCAATGACCTTTATCTTGGGGGGGGCGCCAGCGAGTAGCACGTGAGCTCAAACAAGGCCCTTTCCCGTGGCGCCGTGAGACACATACTCGGCCCCTCCCGCTGGGCGATTTCCACTTGTTTGCCGGCGCTGCCGGGCCTGGCGAGAGAGGTGCCCAGGAGGTAGCGGTTCTCATACAGTGCGCTGGACTGGATGGCCGGCCGGATGAACTCCTCCACAAACTCCCTGCTGGCATCCTCAGTGAACACCTTTTTGGTCCCAAGCTTCAGTGCCTAATTCCTGGCTTCCTGGAAGTCTTCCTTCTGGCCAGTGTTGGACAGGTATGCAATGACGTCATAGCCTTGTTCCTTTAGGAACTCGAGGATGCAGGAGGTGTCCAGGCCGCCATTGTAGGCCAGAACCGCGGAGCCTTTGCTGGACATAGTGTCTGGGATTGGAGGCGCGAGTTCCCGGCGTCTGGAATGTGTCTTCACGGTGCAGTGAACCACTCGGCCTCGGGGGGCCGTGGCAGGCTACAGAGCAGGGAGGAGTATAATTTCAAAATACCAAACCATCCACAGAAACCAAGAGAATAGTACCCATAACCCAGCTTCAACAATTGTCAATGTTCTGCCCTTCTTGTTCCATCCTGTCTCTCCACCTTACCTCCAGGAGTACTTAAAAGCAAATTTCAGAAATTAAATAGTTTCACCTTGACAGTAAAATTAGTAAGATATAAGACCTATTTAAAGTTATAAAAGCTTAGTTAAAGTTGTAAATATTATCTGAACAAATGTAAAGACATCTCGTGTTCTTTGATGACTTGGAATCATAAAATCTATTTAAAGATTTTTAAAAAATGTATTTATTTACTTACTTTCAGAGACAGGGTCTTGCTCTGTTTCCCAGGCTGTAGTGTAGTGTCAGGAGCATAGTTCTCACTGCAGCCTCATTCTCCTCGGCTCAAGGGATCCTCCTGCCTTAGTTTTCCAAGTAACAAGGAATACAGGTGCGCACCACTATACCCAGCTAATTGTTTTTAAAGACGAGGTCTTACTATGTTGCCCAGGATGGTCTCAAACTGCTGGCCTCAAGAGATCCTCGTGCCTTGGCCTCCTGAAGTGTTAGGTTTAGAGGCATGAGCCACTGTACCCAGGCCTGAATTTTTAAATATAAACCCAAAAGCACAGGCAACAAAAGTAATAATAGAGAAATGGGATTGTATCAAACTAAAAAGCTTCTGCACAGCCAAGGAAACAGTCTACAGAGTTAAGAGACAACCTACAGAATGGGAGAAAATATCTGCAAACCAAACATCTGATAAGGGATTAATATCTAAAATAACAAGTAACTGAAACAACTCAATAGTAAGAAAACAATGCAATTAAAAAATGGGCAAAGGATTTGAATAGACATTTGTCAAAAAAAGACAAGTGACCAAGTACAGTCATTTCTTGGGATCTGTGGGGGATTAGTTCCAGAACACCCTGCAGACACCCAAATCTGCTGATGCTCTCGTCTCTGATATAAAATGATACAGTGTTTGCATATAACCTACACACATCCTCCCATATACTTTTATTTTTTATATAAAGATGGGGTTTCACATGTTGGCCAGGCTGGTCTTGAACTCCTCATCCCAAGTGATCCTCCCGTCTTGGCCTCCCAAAATGCAGGAATTACAGGTGTGAGCCACCATGCCCAGCCCCCTCATTCAATCTAGAGATTTAAATCATCTCTAGATTACTTATAATACCTAATAAAATGTAAATGCTATATATGAATACTATCCAGCTTCAAGAAAGAAGGAAATCCTGCCATTTGTGACACCCTGGATGGACCCAGAGGATATTATATTATTTGAAATAAGCCAGATACAGAGAGACAAATACTGCATAATCTTGTTTGTATGTGGATTCTAAAGAAGTTGGACTCGTAGAAGCAGAGAGTGCAATAGTGGTGACCGGGCTGAGAATTGGGTGTTGGGGAGATGTTGGTCAAAGGATACAAAATTTCAGTTAGGAGGAGTAAGTTCAGGAGATCTATTGTACAGTATGGTGAATACACTTAATAACAATGCATTGTGTTCTTGAAAATTGCTAAAAGATTAGATTTTAAGTGTTCTTACCTCAAAAAAATGATAGGTATGTGAAGTAATACATACGTTAATAAGCTCAATTTAGTTACCCCACAGTGTATACATATTTCAAAATAACATATTGCACACAATAAATATGTATAATTTTTATCAATTAAAAATGTTAGAAAAAGATACATTGGGCCAAGCATGGTGGCTCATGCTAGTAATCCCAGCGTTTTGAGAGGCAGAGGCAAGAGGATCGCTTGAGGCCAGGAGTTCAAGACCAGCCTGGCAACATAGACCCAGTCTCTACAAAAAGTTAAAAAACTAGTTGGGTGTGATGGCACGTGCCTATAGTCCCAGCTTACTCAGGAGGTTGAAGTTGGAGGATCACTTGAACCCAGGAGGTCAAGGCTGCAGTGAGCCATGTTCATACCACTCCACTTTAGCCTGGGCAATAGAGTCAGACCCTGTCTCAAAAAACAAAAACGAAAGTAATTGGTTACCTCAGAGGGGTGGGATTGAAAGGTGTGGGGTATGGATGGGGCTGATAAGCTTTTTTTTTTTTTTAATATATCCTTGTATTGCTTCATTTTTTGCACAATCCTTAATACTTTTATAATACAAAAAAAATTTTAAAAATGTGTTTGCTCTATTTCCAATGTCTAGAACACTTTTGGCACATATTTGGCATTCAATAAATGTTGGTTGCGTAAATAAACAAGTGGATTTTGTTAACATTTGTTGAGTACCTGCAGTGTGGTAGGCATTGGACAGCAGGTACTGCCTTGTATTTATGTGGTCTATAAGCCATTTGAGTTAATTGGATTCTGGTATATCAGGGAGCAAACTACATGCCCTCAAACATAGCAAACAGAGACAAGGTTACAGCTACTCCTCTAGCCGAAGACAGAGCCTACGCCTGCTCTCGAGTGCATCGTAAGGATCCTACTGATGCTTATTTCATATCTTTGATATACAGGCACACACTGTCCACACTTCAGGCAATCATTTACACACTGAGGGAGGGTGCGATAAGGGCATGTGGAGTAGAAGTTTTCTGATCTGGACTTTACTGACTGCGCTAGAAAACTGATGATATCCTTTCCAGTGTTTCTAAGAACAAGTCTTCCATTTCTAAGCACGATTCTTCCATTTCTAAGCAGCATGTTGTCTGTTTACTTACGATTATTTTTTACTTGTTATCTGTAAATGTTGGGGTGATCAGACCCAACACCAGGTCGTGGGGGCGACGAAGTCCAGTGGAGTCAAAGAAATGAGAAAAAGACAGTTTGAGAGAGAAAGTGGGACCAGGGGCCCATTGCAAGTTTGGAGGCTGCCAAGGCCCAGAGCTCTGGGAGCCCATGCTATTTAATGGTGCTCAAACAAAGAAACAGGTGGTGAGGATGTGGGGGTTGAAAGGAAACAGTGTATCAAGTGAATGAAAAACATATCTCCGCTTGAGATAATGGGAGTGCTAGAAGCAAGGAGCCAGCAAGCCTAGCAGACATGCAGGCCCTGCCTCAGCTTCTCTCCCAACACTCAGCTTTTTCTCCCAACAGTAAGTAAGGTTCTTTTTTATTTACAAATAAATTATAATTTATTTTATTTTCAAAAATTTGCTCAGTTGATGGGGTTGAATTTCTGCAGTGATTGCTGAATTAATTATTAATTAATTATTATTATTATTTGAGACAGAGTCTCACTCTGTCACCCAGGCTGGAGTGCTGTGGTGTGATCTTGTTATGCCCGGAACGTTTGTTCCCCGAAGAAGTCCACCAGAGTCCAGAGTCAAAGCCAAGCGGCAAGGATCTTTAATGCAAGTTCGAACTTGGTCCCTCCGTTCTACAACATATAAGAGGGCCCTGAATGATGCATGTGGCCGCTTTTTATAGCCCGATGCATACAGGATATGTAAGGTTACAGAGGTACAAAGGAATTCTTTTGGTTGCAGCATTATAACTGGTAATTGGTTAATACAATTAACAGTTTTCCATTTGTTCCCGCGCTTTTAGTAAAACTACAAACGGTTGTGATCTTATCAGGGGCTCTCTAGGTGGTGTTTCTGAGATGTGTGGAGGGGGGGAATGTGTTGGGCTCAGGAGGTTGGGACAAAATAGAGGATTGTGTTTGTACTGGGCCCAGGACTAAGATATGTGGCAGACACCGGTAATTAGAGCAGGACAGAGACTTTCACAACGTTTGTCCTTATAATGTCCGGAGTCTATAGATAACCTAATTAACCTAATCGGTTGGGTCCGGGGTCGATCTTTAACTAGGCTGAGGGCGCCGCCCGGGCTGTCAGGGCGCCGCCCGGGCTGCTTGCCTGTGGACTTCATTTCTGCCTTTTAGTTTTTTCCATTTGATCTCTTTCATTCTCAGCTCACTGCAACCTCTGCCTCCCCAGTTCAAGCGATTCTCCTGTCTCAGCCCCCCGAGTAGCTGGGATTACAGACGTGTGTCACCATGCCCAGCTAATTTTTGTATTTTTAGTAGAGACGGGGGTTTCACCATGTTGGCCAGGCTGGTCTCGAACTTCTGACCTCAGGTGATCCACCCGCTGCGGCCTCCCAAAGTGCTGGGATTACAAGCGTGAGCCACCATGCCTGGCCCAGCTTCTTATCTGGTCTTTTTGTCTCCCTGCTGTCGCCACCTTCTACCCCCTTCAAATCCACACTCCGCAGCTTCTAGGGATTATTTTTTTGAAAACGCAAATCTAACCATGTATATCAGACACATCTTCCCTACCTGTGTAGATTCTCTCAGCTTTATCAATTTCACAGACCCTTGGATTATTGTTCTACGCAGGCCCCTGCAATTCCACTTCAGTCTGACCAACCATACTCTTGGCTTCTCCCCTACTTCTGGGTAAAGAAGCCAGGGTTAAATCCTTTGGGGCAACTTTGACAAGCAGGAGAAAGGAGGCCCTTCCATGGACTTGTCCAGGGCATGGTTTTCCCACATAGCCTGTCCAGGGACATCTTGTGTGGCCAAGCAGTGTACTTTTTTAGCTTTTGAGTAAAGCTAAACTTGACTTTGCCTCTTTATGGCTTGTCATAAAGGAGTAAGTAGTTGCATTTGTTTTAGATTCTTCCTTCACTTCACTGCTCTGAGGCTTTGCTTCCCAATAAAATTTTAACACCTTAATCCTACCTTTGAGCTCTGTTTTCTAGGGAACTTGAGCTAAGATATGAAATTATTTTCTGCTTGAAAAGCTTTCCTTGGCTCTTTATTGCTTCCAGAAGTGTTTGTGGGGATGGGGACAGCAGTTTGGACATTAGTAGGATGTCTTATCTAGTAGGTATGGGTGTGTCTGAGCATATTATTTTATTTAATTACTTTGCTTTTTTCCTTTATATTACAGTTAAGATATTGTATTATTAAAAATTAGGAGTGCAGATAGGTTATGTGTTCCATGATTTTCACTTTAGGATAGTAAAGGGCAAGCTACAAAATCTTTCAATAGGAAGGGGACATTGGTAGAGACAGGGTTTCACCATGTTGGCCAGGCTGGTCTTGAACTCCTGATCTCAGGTGATTCACCCGCCTTGGCCTCCCAAAGTGCTGGGATTACAGGCATGAGCCACCAAGCCCAGCCCTGTCTCTACTAAAAATACAAAAATTAGCTGGGTGTGGTGACAGGCACCTGTAATCCCAGCTACTTGGGAGGCTGAGGCAGGAGAATCACTTGAATCTGGGAGGCAGAGGTTGCAGTGAGCTGAGATTGCGCCACTGCACTCCAGCCTGGGTGACGAGAGCGAAACTCCATTTCAAAAAAAAAAAAAAAGGAGACATTGGGTGTGGTGTGATTGAGTGAGACTTCCGATTACAGGGTCTGGTCCAAATTGCTCAATTTGACATACCTTGTCTCCCTGATCTACTGTTGCCCCCTCTGCAGCCTTGTATCCTACTGCATTCTTCTTCTAGCCCTCAAGGTCCAAGACAGCAGCATCTGCCCTCCGGGTGGCAGGATGAATGAACAGATGAAGGGTGTCAGGGGCTCACACAGATTATCTCTTAAGAAGGTTCTTGGAAATGCCCGCATGGCTCTCTCCTTACATTTCTGTGGGCAGAAAACCCATGTGACTCCACATGGCCTCATGTGACTAAGCTTTATGGAATGCTGTGAAATATGCGCTTTATTTTGGGCAACTACATGTCCAATTAAAATTTTTATTATTATGGAAGGAGGACAAAATGAAAATTGGAGATGTTGAAAAGTCTCTGCCAATGTTCCTTTGCACAAGAAAAAAAAATTGAGTTCCTCTCCTTTTCTTTTTGACTTATTACTTATGTTGCAAATATGTTACAGATTTGGATGTTTCCATCTTTTAACTTTGTTTAAAGATTTCTCTCATTATACAAAGTTTAACAATTATGCAGCTCAGTGGTCCCCAACCTTTTTGGTACCAGGAACCAGTTTTGTGGAAGACAATTTTTCCATGGACTGGTGGTGGTGGTTGGTGGGGTATGGATGGTTTCAGGATAAAACTATTCCACCTCAGATCATCAGATATTAGATTCTCGTGAGGAGCACACAACCTAGATCCCGCGCACGCCCAGTTCACAACAGGGTTCACACTCTCATGAGAATCTAATGTGGCTGCTGATCTGACATCAGGCAGTAATGCTCCACTGCCTTACCTCTTGCTGTGAGACCCGGTTCCAATAGGCCACAGACCCACAACGCGGGGGTCGGGGACCCCTGATGTAGCTAAATTAGGCATTCTTTTTTTTTTCTTCATTGTTTCTGGATGTTTACATTTTGCTTAAATAGGGCTTTCCTGTTCATATGTTCTTACATTTTTTTTTTCTGGTAATTTTATACTTTTGTTTTTTGACTTTTGGTCTTTATCATTATCTGGCATTTTTTTTTTTTTTTTTGGATGGTATAGTGTGAGGTATCTTTATTTTTTCAATTTTTACCTAATTGCTACAACTTATTTATTTAATTTATTTATTAAACTAGGCTTCATTTCTCATTCATTTGAAATGCCACATTTATGGTAAGTTAAATTCCAATACATGTGAGTCTGTTATGGACTCCCTGTTCCAGTTTCATTGAGCAATTACTCATACCACAATTTTTATTACTATAATTTTCTAGGAATTATTTTTTTTTAATTTAGGTATGGGATCTCACTATGTTGCCCAGACTTGTCTTGAACTCCTCGGCTCAATCTTCCTGCCTTAGCCTCTGAGTAGCTGGGAGTGAGCCAACACGCCTGCCTTGTAGAAATTCTTTATTCTTCCTTCTTTTCCTTCTCCTCATCCTCCCTACTTCTTTGTCTTTCCTACTTCCATTTAACCTAGCCAAGCTAATACAGTACCCCCATGAAGATGAGGCAAGCAGGTGCACACTTCGTTCTCTATCTTCTCAACAATAGCTTCTTACTCATCACCTTTCCTACTCATCACCTTTCCATTTCTTTGGTGCCCAGTATCATGCCTTCTAGGTCTTGCATTGTGCGGAAATTCTGGAATTAATAGGATTGCTACTTGTAGTTCAGACTTTTTTTTTTTTTTTTTTTTTAACACTTCTTCTTTTTGGACCTGCATTGTGCAAAATCTTCTGTTTTTCTCTATTGCTGGATTTAAAAATTCTCTTTAGGTTCTCTGAAGATGTAAAAACATCACTGACACCAGGATATATGGATTCACCTTTTTATTTCCTCCTTTATTCATCTTCTTTGACTGCCTGATTGATTTCTTCAGGAAGGATGAAGCTCTTCTCTGACGTAGTGAGTGGGTGAATCTCAGAATCATGTGGCACATGAATGAGGTACATGGTGCTCAGTAGTCCCATATGGTCTTGGGAACAATTTGCTGCCCCAAATTCTGTGTGAATTTGTCCTGGATGCAGATAATGAGGAAGTTCATGTGACTTATAATGATGAGAAATAGGAGCATCCTTCCCTATGCTCCACCTCCCAGGGGCTCTTTGGACTATTCTACTGTGACCTACCTTGACTTTCTCTATGGTCATGGCCTATCTGAACGGTGTTCTTTTTCTTAAACATTTTATTAGCTCGACCAGGCACGGTGGCCCACACCTGTAATCCCAGCATTTTGGGAGGCTGAGGCAGGCGGATCACGAGGTCAGGAGTTCAAGACCAGTCTGGCCAACATAGTGAAACACCGCTTCTACTAAAAATACAAAAATTAGCTGGGCATGGTGGAAGGTGCCTGTAGTTCCAGCTACTTGGGAGGCTGAGGCAGGAGAATCGCTTGAACCCGGGAGTCGGAGGTTGCAGTGAGCCGAGATTGCACCACTGCACTCCAGCCTGGGCAACAGAGCAAGACTGTGTCTCAAAACAAACACACACACAAACAAAAAATATTTTATTAGCTCAAATAGTTATTCTTCCAGATGAATGTTCTATGCAACTTGTCAGATTCTATTTTTAAAAATTAGGATTTTCCTTTGATTATTTTTAATTTATCAGTTAATGGGAGGGGTATTGCCCATATTAACCATGTTGGATTATCAGAACAGATTTTGATGCCAAGAACTGGGACTCTAGTGGGTTTTGTGTATATGTGTGTGTGTGTGTGTGTCTAGAATGGTGGTGGTGGGAGGTAAGCATGGAGGGCTTTCCTTTGTAGTGTCATTTTCATAGCAATTTTAGAGGGAAAAATAAATTTGCTGGCTCACTCTGCCATCTTGGATTAGAGGCTCTGATAATTTTTATGAGATAAAACAATCTATATTTTATTTTATTTATTTATTTATTTATTTATTTATTTATTTATTTATTTTTTGAGACGGAGTCTCGCTCTGTCGCCCAGGCTGGAGTGCAGTGGCTGGATCTCAGCTCACTGCAAGCTCCACCTCCCGGGTTCCCGCCATTCTCCTGCTTCAGCCTCCGGAGTAGCTGGGACTACAGGCGCCCGCCACCTTGCCCGGCTAGATTTTTTTTGTATTCTTTAGTAGAGATGGGGTTTCACCGTGTTAGCCAGGATGGTCTCGATCTCCTGACCTCGTGATCCGCCCGTCTCGGCCTCCCAAAGTGCTAGGATTACAGGCTTGAGCCACCGCGCCCGGCCAACAATCTATATTTTAAAAGGACTCAAGGCCAAATAAGCCAATACAGTCTAGTTTACATTAAAATGTTAATACATTATAAAGTCACTGAAGAATATACATGGAAAAGTTGCCATAATAACAGTTATTTTCACGAAGTGGATTTAGATACTAGATTCTTGAGTGATGGCATGCCTTATTATTTGCTTTAAGGCATCTTTAGTATTCGCTTTCTTGTCTCCTTGGGGAATAGAAAATGGGAAAGGGACTTGTACCTGATGCAGTTCTGTGGTTGAAAGCCACAGAAGTCAATTTTGGCTTATTTAAGTTGAAAATGTATTGGTAGGATGAAGGGATGGTTCATAGAGTTAAAGGAGATGTGGAAGAGAGGGAATTCAGAGGGGGGCTATGGAGGGATCAGAAATTTGGAGCAACTCTGAGGACCTGGGGACCAGTGATCATGGGACAGCTTCTGATATGGTTAGGCTTTGTGTCCCCACCCAGATCTCATCTTGAATTATAATCCCCCAATCCCCACGTGTCAAGGGAGAGAGCAGGTGGAGGTAATTGAATCATAGGGGCAGTTTCCCCCATGCTGTTCTCATGATAGTGATTCTCATGAGATCTGATGGTTTTATAAGGGACCCTTCCCACTTCACTTAGCACTTCTCCTTCCTGCTGGTTTGTGAAGAAGGTGCCTTGCTTTCCCTTTGCCTTCCACTGCACCATGATTGTAAGTTTCCTGAGGCCTCCACAGCCATGCTGAACTATGAATCAATTAAACTTCTTTCCTTTTTAAATTATCCAATCTTGGGCAGTTCTTTACAGCAGGGTGAAAATGGACTAATACAGCCTCTTTAGGGCAAACATAAGGATGAGTGAGTTCTTATTATTTTCAATTTTGTTTCCCTACATTCAGAGTTCAAATTTCAGGGAGGTTCTTATCTGCCTGGTTTGAAAAAAAATTCTGTGTGTGTACACACATACACCCCCACCCCCACACCCACACACACACACTTTTCTTTTTTCTTGTAGAGAAGATTCTTGCAGAGAAATTGTTCTAGTGGCTCACAGCTCTTTCAGACTATAAATAGTAAACCACACATAATAGACTGGCGATGATCATACAAAAAATGCCAGTTTCAAATGGAGAAACACATTATGTTGGAACAGCTTCATTTCATTTCTGTGTGTGATTTTCTTAAAACTTGTCTTTCTCTTGGACTTCTTGTATCTTTCATGTATCTATGTGTTCCTGCTGTCTTACCTTCTTTTTCTTCATTTCTGATTTTCATCAGTAAATTTCAGTCATGAAGATGCTGTGCTTTATGATGTTCTTTTCCAGAGACTGCCACTGTGGCTCCTTCCCTAGCCCTTCTCTGTCCTAGGCAGTGTCCAAAATGCTACATGTTTCTAGGTCTCACTTTTCCCCCTTCCTTCTGTCTTCCTTTTGTGTCTTACTTTTAAGACCAGTTAAATATTGAAACGTGTATAACTGGTTAACAGTATAACTGGTTAACAGTAAGTTAATGTTACCTTTGACAGATTGCATTTTTGTTCCCAATTCTTCAACCCTCCTATGTCCGTGCCTTTTGCCATGGGACTTTTTGGTTCCTCTCAGTAGAGAGAGACTATATTTCCCTGTCCTACTGATGTTGGGATTGGCCATGTGATTTGCTTTGGCTAATGGGATGTCAGTGAACATGATGTTGACAAAGGCTTAAAATATGCTTGTGGGTTTTGGCTTGCCCTCTTATGCTTCTGCATTGCCATGAACATTTCTTGGTTTTCTGCTGTTCCCAATAGAAAGTGTGAAATATGGAGCAGAGCTGCCCCAACTGACTCGCACACCCACAGCCTGAGGCTGATCTGTCCCAGCAGACCTGCAGACTTAAGAACAAAAGAATACATGCTTCTTGTTGCATGACCTTCGGTTTCGGAAAAATCTGTTAAGCAGAGCTTTTGTGGCACTGTTTAATGAATACATTACTTTTACCAGTGAATGCATTTTCATTTAAACTGGGGTATTCTGGAGTTCATATTTGTATTCATGTGAATATTTTATAGATTCATTCATGGTAGCAAGAAAATGCTGGGCAGAAGGTGTCTTGTGGGATCTCCTCAGTATGCACCAGGAGGCAAAAACCTACTAAATACATGTTGGATGCCCACATTAGATGATCAGTGTTTTCATTAGAGAATGGAGTAGTTCCTGAGAAGCCTTCGTAACACAGAATCCTTTCCCAGCAAAGTACAGTTTCACCATAGTTCTGGTATACAGGTTAGAATGTGGCTCTGGTTACTACGAACTTGCCAGGGCTTTGATGGGCTCTTGAAAGTGCTTAATATGGTACCCAGCAGATTTCCAGGTAGAGGTCCTCCAAGGCGGAAACCAGCAACACTTCCCTGGAACTTGCTCTGTCTATGAGATCAACTTTGAGTTTATCCTCTAGTTTTTTCTTTTCTTTTTTTTTCTGGTCTATAAAAATCAGTGTTTTAATTTTGAGAGCCTTCTTATTTGTGGCTGCAGGAAGTATATAGAGGAGTGCTCATATGTCATCCGTGTCTTCCAGGAGCTCATGCTCTGAGAAGACACTGTGAACTGTGTTTTAAAATCTTTTAATTTATCGATTTATGGAGACAGGGTCCCACTGTATTGTCCAGGCTGACCTTGAACTTCTGGGTTCAAGTGATCCTCTTACCTCAGCCTCCCAGGTGCCTGGGACTAGAAACACATACCGCCACACCCAGCTTCTTCTTCTTCCTTTTTTTTTTTTTTTTTTTTTTGAGATGGAGTCTCGCTGTGTTGCCCAGGCTGGAGTGCAGTGGTGCGATCTCGGCTCACTGCAAGCTCTGCCTCCCAGGTTCACGCCATTCTCCTGCCTCAGCCTCCTGAGTAGCTGGGACTGCAGGCGCCTACCACCATGCCTGGCTAATTTTTTTGTATTTTTAGTAGAGATGGGGTTTCACCATGTTAGCCAGGATGGTCTCGATCTCCTGACCTCGTGATCCGCCTGCCTCGGCCTCCCAAAGTGCTGGAATTACAGGCATGAACCACTGCGCCCGGCCTCTTCTTGTTTTTTTAGCTTACATAAAATAGTTTCTTCTTATAAAATAGCCAAACAATACATAAATAAATGGCATAGTATGTAAAAGTTCTCAGTAATCATACATCTCAGCGATAACTACTCCTAATTTCTTCAGATTTTTTTCTATGCATTACAAATGTATGCTTTTTAAAAAAAATTAACAAATGGAATTACACTATAATGTCATTTGCAGCTGACTCTTTTCCTACATGACAATATATTGTAGCCTTCTTTCCTCGTTAGTCAGTACTCTATTGGAAAGGCCATACTCTTTTAGGTATAATTTTGTTCTGCTTTCTAGGATTATATCATAAGCCAACATAATTTTCTTATTTTATTTTTTTGAGACAAGATCTCACTCTGTCACCCAGGCTGGAGTGCAGAGTAGCTGGGACTACAGGCACATGTCACCATGCCTGGCTAATTTTTGTATTTTTTTGTAGAGATGGGGTTTCACCATGTTGCCCAGGTTGGTCTCGAACTCCTGAGCTCAAGCAATCTGCTGGCCTTGGCCTCCCAAAGTGCTAGGATTACAGGTGAGAGCCACTGCACCCAGTCAATATACTTGTTTATTTGCAACTACTGAAACAACAAAAACTTGGAAGAAAAATTTTTAAAAAGGATTAAATAACCAAAATTAATGCTAGAAAGTCCAGCTAATAAAAACTCATACTCTTTACTCAGGAATGGATTTAGTCTGAGGCAATTTGTTTTAAAATTTAAATTTATTTTATTATTATTTTTAAAGACGAGGTCTCATTCTGTCTCCCAGGCTGGAGTGCACTGGTGAGATTATAGCTTACTGCAGCCTCGACTTCCTGGGCTCAAGTGATCCTCCTGCCTCAGCCTCCCGAGTAGCTGAGACCACAAGAGCATGCTGCCATGCCTGGCTGATTTTTGTGTTTTTGGTAGAGATAGAATTTTGCCATGTTGCCCAGGCTGGTCTTGAACTCCTGGGCTCAAGTGATCCACCTGCCTCAGCCTTCCAAAGTGCTGGGATTACAGGTGTGAGCCACCGTGACTGGCCCCGCTGTTCTTTTTTTTTTTTTTTTTTTTTTTTTAACTTTAGATGCAATTTGTACACCTTAACATAAACCCTTAGTAGAAGCAAGATATTAGAGGGAAAGGAACTGTTAGAAGTCTGCCTGTGGAAGCAGGAAAAAGTGACAGATGCCATCTGACTCCGAGGAAGGATTCAGAAAAAACATTTCAAAAGAGTTTTTTTTTTTAAAAAAGACAGTAACCCAGGACCTTTTAGTATAGAGGCAGAGGATCAGCAAATCCTTAAGAGTTCCTGAAAGTAGTCCCAATGAGAGGGCTGGTGTTCATGACAGTCACCAGCCCTAGGAGAAGACTTACTATTGCCCACTGTGTTGAAACAGGGAAATTGTTATGCATATTAGGAAAAGTTTCATCAAAATATGTAAAATCAAATGTGTAAAGGGCAAGCTCCATTTACATGAAAAAGGTAATTGGGCAGTTCCTTCTTCACCTGTTGAGTAGACCCGGTTGACCATTCTTTCCTTGAGGGGTGTGGAAGCAGCGTGGGTCCACTTCCCAGGCTCCCCACTTGCAGATAGTTTGGCCTTGAGACTGAGTGCATTCAGGGGAATGTGAGCAGAAGGGAAGGCATCTCATTCCGATTTGGTCCGTGAACAACATCCTTCTTCCTCTTTCCCCATCTGTTGGTGGGATGTCAAAGTTCAGGGCATCCTGAAAAGCTGGTATTGAAGACGGCAGGGCTCCATCAGCCTGGTTCCTGACCTTCCTCTCTATCCAAGGCTGATTAGACTTTTTAAAAAAAAATTTTAATGTGCACAAAGAGGCAATGATTAGACTTTTAGGTAAGCAAGAAAGTAATTTTCATTGTTCTAATATTGAGAAAATGGGGTTCATCTTTATAGCTGCAAGCTTAATCTTCAGTTACAGTATAACACAGAGGCACATACTCCTACCCCAGGCAACCTGCAATCTATGAAGATAGTACAGCTCCACTCGTTTATATTCTTTTGTGTGAAGTCTCATTACCATGAAAACATGACAACAAATGGACCTGGTGAGCTTTTCAGCATAGTGTCCTCCCATTTTCCAGTGGTTGATCACTAGGATCCTGCAGAAAGCCCAGCTCTCTACGTTTGGCATTACATCGTCGCTGCCTTTGGCCTTGAATGGGGTGTCAGTGGGCCTGGAGAACTTCAGTTGTACAACCCTTGCACTTCCCTGGAAACTGTTTGGTTCAAATCTTTATGTCTTGTAGCACAGTTTTGTAGTTTTCTTTCAATCTATACCCTCCACATTTCTTGTTAATGGTTATTCTTTATATATAAACAGATCATGTTGCTATTAAAGTGGTGGGATGTATATTTTTCATAATATTCATCATATTTGATTTATTATTCATATATAGCAAAGTTAGCGATTTGGGTAATTTGTTGTATAACCAGCTCCTTAGCAAATGTTTTGATTAGTTCTGATAGTTTGGCAGGTGATTTACTGAAGTTTGTATGTGGATTGTCATTCAATAATTCTTACCCCTTTCTGATAGTTTTACTTATTTCTTTTTATTGCCTTCTCCCCACCCCTATTTGTTAAAATACTCAAAGCAATGTTAAATAATAGCTGTAATATTGGGTTATTCCTGTCTTGATTATAAAACTTATTCTATGTTTGTAACAGGCTTGATTTCTTATTTTTTGTTTTTTTTCTATTCAGGGATATGTGAATTTTATTAAACAAAGGAAATTGTTCCCTAGTTTAAAGCTCTGGAATGGATTACAGAGCATGGAAATTACCTGTACCCTGGAGGTGTGTTATTTTCAAATTATGTCAACTGGGGTGTGTAAGAAAATCACATAAATTCTTTAAGAAGAAAGAAAATCGGAGAAACAAAATACAATTTTCCCCTTTAAAAATAGAAGCCAACTTATCAGCAAAGTACTTGTTAGCTACATTTTGAAGGTTCAAAAAAAGTGTCTAAGACAAATGCATTTGCTTTGATTGAACTAACTGTTCTCCAGCATCTGACACCCAAGGAGAAGATAAGAATTTTTCTAGCACTAAAAATCCTGTTGGTTCCTACCTTGTAGCACACAATAGATCTTTTGTTTAGTTTACTGTCTCTAACATTTGTGAAATAGTGTTTAGACACATTATATTATTATTATTATTTTTAAGACAGAGTCTTACTCTGTCCCCTAGGCTGGAGTGCAGTGGTGCAATCACGGTTCATTGCATCCTTGAGCTCCCAGGCTTACATGATTGTCCCACCGCAGCCTGCTGAGCAGCTGGGACCACAGGCGCACACCATCATGCCTGGCTAAATCTTGTATTTTTTTTTTTTTTTGTAGAGACAGCATTTTGCCATGTTGCCGAGGCTGGCATTATGCTATTTTAATAGTAGTTTTTATGAAGAGGAATAATGAATAGCTTGTGTGTTCAGTGAGGTAAATGATTCACAGAAAACTTCTGAGACCATCCTTAAAGGTGAACTGTAATCAACATTTATATAAAAACATACAGCTGATCTCTTCTATAATAATAGATTAAAAATGAAATAATTTTTGACAGTTTTGCCCCCTGAAACCTAAACACAATTCAATAAGTAATATGGTGAGATAACTATATGGCCACGGATAACCCCAGATTATAATGTAAACCAAACTCATCCAGTCAGTGTACAAAATGGATAGAATGTAAACGTATTTGGTGCATACTGTATGCAGAAATGGGCACACACTTGTAGGCTATGTGCATCACCCATTGTCCTCAGCCCCTTGATCTGCCCTCCCCTCTTCTTCACCTCCTCTCCCACTTTGAGAAACCCATTCATGGGGGCCCATTCAGCCTAACTTCCTTCTCCTTTTCCTCCATTAGCTCCCCCAGCTGTAAGCTTGGTGGCAATTGAGGCTGCTCACAGGTGAGTGTGCCAGGTGTGCAGCTGGCTAAGTGGGATTTTCTCTTCCTGCAGGGAAATAGAGCATACCTAGGAATGACCCACCAGCCCTCCCGCCCCTCCCCAGCCTGTTCTCCATCCCTTCCTCCCAGGAGGGATCTGGGGGGGTCAGCTTCCATCTTCTCAGGGTCATCTTCCCTGGACCTGAAATGCTACCTGACATTTGACTCAAAGTTGACAGACTGGGTGGGCTCAGGGCTGTGTGAGGCCAGGAGGGAGGGGGCACAGGAGCGAGAGCGATCTGGTGTCTGGACCTGAGCTGCCAGGAAGTTGTCCTGTGTAGGCTCCATCGAAGCTGTGCTGGTCCATGTCGTGGGGGACTGCGGAAGACAGTGGTGTGAGCAGCAGGTCCCACTGATGCAGCACTGCAGGCTGCCCTCTGATGGGAAGGAGGAGGGCTGCTATGGGCTGCTATGGGCTGAATGTGTCCCCGCAACATTTTGGTGTTGAAGCCCTAACCTCCAATGTGTTGGTATTTGGAGGTGGGGCCTTTGGGAGGTGATTAGGTTTAGATTAGGTCATGAGGGTGGGATCTTCATGATGCAATTAATGTCCTTATAAAAAGAGGAAGACAGGCCAGGTGTGGTGGTTCACACCTGTAATCCCAGCACTTTGGGAGGCTGAGGAGGGCAGATCTCCTGAGGTCAGGAGTTTGAGAGCTGCCTGGCCAACATGGTGAAATCTTGTCTCTATTAAAATACAAAAATTAGCTGGGTGTGGTGGCGGGCGCCTGTAATCCCAGCTACTCAGGAGTCTGAGGCGGGAAGAAGTGCTTGAACCCGTGAGGCAGAGGTTACAGTGAGCCGAGATGGCGCCACTGCACTCCAGCGTGGGTGACAGAGCAAGACTCTGTTTCATAAATAAATAAATAAATAAGTAAATAAATAAATAAATAAAAAGAGGAAGACAGAGTTCTGTTTCTTTCCAAACCGAGGAAAGGCCAGGTGAGCACACACTGAGAAGGCGGCTATCTGCAAGCTGGGAAGAGAGCTCTCACCAACAATGGAGTCTGCTGGTACCTTGATCATAGGCTTCCCAGCCCCCAGGACTATGAGAAATAAATGTATTGTTTGAGCCACCCAGTTTATGGCATTTTGTGATGCCAGCCCAAGCTGTCTAAGGAAAGGGCCATTCCACACAGTAGAACACGTGGAGTGCCTCTATTGGCTCTATCTTTTCAGACAATAGGCACCTTCTAAAGTATAGATCCTCTGTCCCTACCCCCTTAATCATTGTAAATTTTCCACAAATTCACTATTATTGTATCTTAATGGAGTTACTCTAAAACATGTTCACCTAGCCCTAGATTATTCAGAATGTAATCTGTGTGTCTGTCTATTTCTTTTATGCTGTGTATCTTCTCTTGCGACTTTTGGCTGGGTGCAGTGGCTCATGCCTGCAATCCCGGCACTTTGGGAGGCCGAGGTGGGTGGATCATTTGAGCTCAGGGATTTGAGACCAGCCTGGGCAACATGGTGAAACCCCGTATCTACAAAAAATACAAAATTAGCCAGGTGTGGTGGCACATAACTCTAGTCCCAGCTATTTGGGAGACTGAGGTGGGAGAATGACTTGAGACCAGGAGGTCAAGGCTGCAGTGAGCCATGATTGTGCCACTGCACTACAGACGGCCCTGGGTGACAGAGCGAGACCCTGTCTCAGAAAAAAAAAAGAGTGACTTTTTAAATAGCAATATCTATAATAATTTGAACATACGGTTACATTTACAGGATTGTAGTGCTCACTGTGGTCTTTTTATTCCATAACATCCAATGCTCTGGTTTCCATCTGTGGCTGGAGCGAGGCCTGTCTGAGGAGTTTCCCTGGAAGGTTGTGTGGTGGTGAACCTCGAGGCCTTGCACGTCTGAGCATGCACAGGTTGCTTTTCACGGGAAACACAACTTAACCGGTGGGGAACTGTTGGATTATATCTTTCCCTCTTAAAATTCTAGCTTCTGTGTTGTGGGCAAAGGTTAGCCTGACTTTCCTTCTTTGTAGGTAATTTTGTTTTTGCTGCTTTGATTCTTCCAGGAATAATTTCTTACCTTAGAGTGCATTATTTGCATCTTGGTATGTCTGGAAGCTGGTCTTTTGCCATTTAATTCCACCTGGCTCCTAATGACGCTTTTTCATCTAAGGATGTAATTCTTTCTTTTTTAGTTCAGGCAGGTTTTTTTCTCTTTCTTTGTATGATTGTTCTTTCTTTTCTATTTGTTTTGGTCTTTTCTTTAGGCACACACATTATTCACATGTTAGATCGCCAGTCTCTGTTTTCGGTATCTATTTTCTTTCTCATAATTTTCTCTGTTCTCTTTCTTTAGCTTTCTGGGAAAGCATCTCAAATTTGTCCAAACATTATTGATTTAATTTTTTGCCGTGTTGGTTCTACTCTGCATTTCTTCCAGTTTTCTCTAAGCTGCTGTCATCACATATCTGGTATCACAACATTCTTCCTGCTCTCATTTTAGGCTGTCTGGATCTTAGCCAGACGCTTTTCCGACTCAGGCGGCTGCCTGAACACCTTGTCCCAGACATGTCCATCTGGGCCTGCCCTGCTCACAGCCCTTAAGAGGACCCTGGAGGGGCAAGCCCAGCACACCAGAGGCATCTCTCTCCGGCACTGGCTTTGGCTGATTGGACCAGGGATGTACATTTGAACTCAAGAGGCTTCATCTTTCACAAATTTGAAAAAAGTGACAGAGAGGAAAGTAGGCAAGTTGTTTAGGTACTATTATTTTATTGAATTCTCTTTAAAAAAAAAAAAACTTAGTGAATGTGCAAAACAGATGTATAGTGAAACACTCACGTATGCATGAAACATCACACTTAAAACTCTCTGTTCCTTGCCTGAATTTTGACTCTGGACCCCATCTTGTTAGATTGGTGGGAATTCACTTAATTTTTTTAGTGGACTTTCTCATTCTAGGTTGGTAAAAAGGAGGTCTCACACAGCTTTAGGACATTGGAGTGGAAGCCCCAGGCATTGGTTCTCAGTCTGTTCTGATTACTACTGAGCCGTCTTGCACTGCACCTTCCGGTCCTAGGTCTGCTGTGTCTGTGCCAGGCATGGCGTATGCAGCATTTTGGCTTAACTGGGAACCTCTCAGCGATTCCTCCTGGACCAGTGAGAGGGCTGTGGTTTTATCTACTTGCAGGCTTCTGGGAATCTTGTCTTGGTTTTAGGGAATATACTCACTGTTCCTTCTTATTCCCTCAGAGAATCTTTTCTCTCTCAGGACATTTGGCAAATCTCCAACTGCTTTAGATTTTGGAGCCAACAATCAGGAAGGGAAGCATTGCAGCAACTTCTACTTTCTGCTCTGCCATAAACCTCCACAAGGAAGGAAGCACAGAGCCTGTTACTGCTTGAGAGAGAAAAAAGAAAAGAAGGAAACAGGTTGGGCAGGGCCTGGTAGCTCATACCTGTAATCCCGCCACTTTGAGAGACTGAGGAGGGAGGGTTGCTAGAGTTCAGGAGTTCAAGACCAGACTAGACAATGTAGTGAGTCCCTGTCTTAAAAAAAAAAAAAAAAAAAAAGATGGAAAGAAAAGAAAAGGAGGAAACATAAATTTATATTATGTAATGTTATGCTAATTTATTGCTTCTGGAATTCTATGTTTTACATAAAAAAAAATAGGTCCCACTATATAGTTACTATTGTTTCTTTTTTGAGATGGAGTTTCACCCTTGTTGCCTGGGCTGGAGTGCAATGGCACAATCTCGGCTCACTGCAACCTCTGCCTCCCGGGTTCAAGCGATTCTGCTACCTCAGCCTCTGGAGTAGCTGGGATTACATGCGCCATCACACCTGGCCAAGTTTTTGTATTTTTAGTAGAGACGGGATTTCTCCGTGTTGGTCAAACTGGTCTTGAACTCCCGACCTCAGGTGATCCACCTGCCTCAGCCTCCCAGAGTGCTGGGATTATAGGCGTGAGCCACCGGCCCGGCTATTGTTTCTTTTTATTCAAACTTGATCTATGAGATTCTATCCAAGATGGGTGTTGTAAGGATATTTCTTGGGTATTCTCACTTCTGGATGCTTTTAGGATCTCCCTTCTAACTGGAGCTGGAGGCTGGTTCGCTGCTCAGCGATGGCACAGCCTGAGAGAAATGTGTAGGCCATGAAGCCTTGGCCAGGCCTGGTGGGACGTATGGCACAGCCATCTTTGTTTGAGGAAATGACTGTGTTAGGAGTCAGACTTGCTGCCGCCAGGCTTTTTCCTCATGCTCCTGCCCGCTTTTTCAGGGAAGGAAATGCCCTGTCTCCTGCCCAGCCTCTTCTGGGCGTTGCTGTTGCTGACTCAGGGCTGAGCCTTGCCGCACTGGGAAGATGTGCCTCCTGCTTCCACTGCTGCTGCTCTGGTTTGAAGCTTATGCCCTGAGCCCCCAGCCCTCCTACCTTCTTAGGCTCTTAGATCCACTGCTCTAAAGTTCCTCCAAGGGAGAGTGGATGTTAAGGGGATTCAGGTTCTCCTCTACATCCTTCCCACCAAACACACTAATTTTCTATGAGAAGCGAGTTGGACATTGGCTTTTGCCCCCTTTCTTCATTTTGGCTACCAATATCATTAGCTCTAGAATAATTTTTTGGCTCATGGATGATACCTTTCCTTAATTTCAAGCACCAGTGAGATTTGTCCCAGTTTTATATTTCCTTACTCATTTCAAACACCTATGCTCAGCTCTCCATCTGTTTTTTGAGTTGAACATCTTTTCCCACCACTCTCCTCCACCAGTTGTCTGTTGCCTTTAATTAACATCTAAATAGATAACACATTCTTCTTTAATTATAATATGGAAATGTCTACGAACAAAGCAGATACTTTTTTTTTTTTTTTTTTTTTTTTGCAAATGCGTAGGAAAGAGTGGTTCCAGTCAAGTTCATCTGAAGTTTTAGGCAGCTGCATCTACACAGCCCCAGGGCGTGGAGGTCAGTGTCTGGGGACAGAGGTAAATACTCTCAATCTGTGCATCCCTTTGATTTTCCTTTTTTAGTGCCTGATTAATCATCTGGTGCTGAGGGACAGTTCTCGTTTCTTTAAATTCTTCTGGTTTGATTTGGATTTTATACATCACCTACAGCCTCCTGAAATGCCAGTGACTTGGATGGCTGTAGCTCCAGAAAACTTTTCTTTGAGAATTTGGGTCCCTTTGAGCTCCCCCTCAGTCTGGGAGGCAAACATCCAATGAACACAGTGCAGAAGAGGAAGCCTGCAGATCCTGCGTGGCAGAGGAGCTACAAGGGCAGGGCTCCACATCTCTGTGCCTGACTGATGTAGCCCGCCGCCCTAGGTCACTGGGCCACCTGAAAGCTGAGCATCCTTTTTAAAAGAATTTTTGGAACTTTTATTTTGAAATAATTTTAGACTTAAAGAAAAGTTGCAAAAATTAAATAGAGTTCCTTTATACCCTTCACCCTGCTACCTCTATTAACATCTTACATAATCAGGAAATTAACATTGACAGGAAATAAACCAGGAAACGAAACCAGGAAATTAACATTCGAACAATGCTCGCAACTAAATTGCAGACCTTATTCAAATTTCCTCAACTTTCCCCTAATGTCCTATTCTTGAACATCCTTTTAAAAATGATTTTTAATGCATCACAAATATTCACAAATGATTTGCATCGGATCTGTAGTCATACCTGGAGGCCCAAATAGTGGGTTATATTAATTTTGAGTTATATGTTTGATAGTTTGTGTGTTAATTTTGAAATCACAGACTAGCTCAGTGCCAAGCTTGTAGTCTTGGCCAAATGAACATTGACTGTGGCCCTATGCTTCACACTGTGATTTCAAAGATGAGCTAGATGGAGTCTCTGGAGTCAGCATTAAAACCTCTAGGGAAAATCATGTTCTTATGTTGGTAATTCCAAAGATAAGCTGTAAGGAGCACAGTTGGAGCATTTGCTCTCTAGAGATCACATGTTGTAAGGAAATGTTGCTTTTCTGAAAATTAGAAATTAGAAAGATCCTGTCAGCCAGTAACCTTTTAACAAATGGTGGAAACTAGACCGGGACTGGGAGGAGAGGTATCGGGAATTAGGAAATGAAGCCGTGGCTGGCCTCCTCACCACACCCGGAAATATATCCCTTTGAGAGTAAATTAATGGTACCCCTACATTTATGGAATGAGAATAGTACTGGTATTTGGATAACACTCTATAACCAGTGGTTTTCCATACAGCATGTCATTAAAAATCCTCCTCTCAAAACCTGATCAGGGTGGTCTGGTGTGCAGAGTGAAATAAAGCATCTTCACTGGCTCTGTTTCTTTCCAGGCTTAGAGATGGCCTGGATCCAGAGACCCGTGTGAGTGCAGTCAGTGGGAGCCCTTCAACATGCCCTATATGGTGTCTGCTTCAGACAACTCTCATGCCTGTGCTGTCAGGACTGGAATCCTCTCCACCAGGTGTGGCCTTGCCCAGGGATTCTCTAAGTCCTATGTTTACCTGTGCTGTGCAGTTCAGACGTTCTGTTAGTGAAAGAATGATCCACTGATAGAAATGAAGTAGAGAAAGGTGAAAATTTAGGAATTTCACCACCACGCTGAACTACTTCCAAACATTCAGAGAACCTTGGATGAGCAGTCAAAGTCTAGGGCAAGCACAGAAAATGTTGTGAACTGGTTTCACTCTTTATTATCCTTTGTTATGAAGATGATGTATTAGTAACAGTGTTACAGGTAGTTAGGCATGAGTGGGGCAGGAGAGAGCTCTCCCTCCACCCACTAGAAATGTGGGGTGATGGTTTGGAGATTATTGCATTGCTTCTCTAAAACTGGCAGCACCAGGGAGAGGCCATTTCCTGATGGTTCACACCTGTTAACATCAAAATGCTGATTGAATGCAGGCCCCAGGAAGAAGCAACTTCCTGGGCATGCGTGTTAAGAGACGAAAATGGTGCAATATGATCCTCTGGGGGCACTCTCCACTGGAAAAGGAAGAAAGTCTCAGATGGGCATGTGTACAACTCCCTAAACTCACTGTGTGTGCTCAATTCCAAAGAGTGAGGAAAGCACGGGCATGCGGAAAGCCCACCCTAAGGGGAGAATCCTGGGAAAGAGGTGAGCTTATAAAGTCCCAGGATCAAGGTCAAAGGCCCCTTTTGCTGTCATTTCTCTCTTGTACCTTCAGTGCCTACTTGGGTCTCTTTCAAGCTGATTTTCCTCTCTTTTCTGTTCTAAAGCCTTTTAAATAAACTTCCACTCCTCTGAAACTTGCCTTGGTCTCTTTTCTGCTTTTTGTCCCTCGGTTGAATTTTGGACCCATACAGATATGCTGCCAGTAACTCGGGGTAACTTGGATCTCTTCCACTGGTAACAGTGGTAATTGTAATCAATGATAAGTGCTTCCTCTGCGGTTTACTTGAATTATTTCCTTTAATTCTGACTGATTTAATTTTAATTATGATTTAATCTATAAATCTATAAAATTTAATTCTGATTTAATCTATAAATAGGCAATAATACAGATGAAGCCTAAAAAGTTAGGCAACTAGATTGAGGTCAAGTAGCCAGTAAGTGCACAGCAGAGCCTTGATTCACATCCAGGCATCTTGGCTAAGAGCTGCCATCTTAACCATAGACCATACTGGTACACAAGTCATCCTAAGATCATTCTGTTTGATTTGACCTTCAGCATTCTCTCTTCTGATTTGTTTAACACTCAAGGCTTGGTTTTCTTATTACCTAGAAACATATGCTGTTTGAGCTTTTGTTTCGTATTTCTTTGTAAAATGAGGTAATTCTGTTGGTCAGTCTGTAAGCTCCTTTCTAGGGCTAAAATTCTACAGTCCTGCAATTCTTTTTTCTGTTGCCCAGGCTGGAGTGCAGTGGTGCCATCTTTGTTCACTGCAACCTCTGCCTCCTGGGTTCAAGTGATTCTCCCACCTCAGCCTCCTGAGTAGCTGGGATTACAGGTGCCCACCACAATGCCCAGCTAATTTTGTATTTTTAGTAGAGATAGGGTTTCACCATGTTGGCCAGGCTGGTCTCGAACTCCTGAGCTCAAGTGATCTGCCTGCCTTGGCCTCCCAAAGTGCTGGCATTACAGGCATGAGCCACCGCACCCAGCCAGTCCTGCAGTTCTTGATATCACTCTTTAAGTGTTGGATATCTTTAACATTGCTACTGAAAACATGCAACAGGCCGAGACGGGTGGATCACGAGGTCGGGAGATCGAGACCATCCTGGCTAACACGGTGAAACCCCATCTCTACTGGAAAATACAAAAAACTAGCTGGGCGAGGTGGTGGGCGCCTGTAGTCCCAGCTACTCGGGAGGCTGAGGCAGGAGAATGGCATGAACCTGGGAGGCGGAGCTTGCAGTGAGCTGAGATCCAGCCACTGCACTCCAGCCTGGGTGACAGAGCGAGACTCGGTCTCAAAAAAAAAAAAAAAAAAAAAAAAAAAAATGCAACAAACAAATTTTAGGCTTGCAAAAATAAATAAATCTGGATGGACCCAATAGAATGTTACCCAGGGTTATTTCTGGGTGAAAGGATGATGGTTGTTTTAAAAATGATTATATTTCTTTTTTCTTTTTTCTTTTTTTGAGACAGAGTCTTGCTCTGTTGCCCAGGCTGGAATGCAATGGGGTTATCTCGGCTTACTACAACCTCCGCCTGCCAGGTTCAAGCGATTCTCCTGCCTCAGCCTCTCAAGTAGCTGAGACTACAGGCACCTGCCACCACACCTGGCTAATTTTTGTATTTTTAGTAGAGACGGGGTTTCACCATGTTGGCCATGCTGGTCTCGAACTCCTGATCTCAGGCAATCTGCCCACCTCGGCTTCCTAAAGTGCTGGGATTACAGGCATGAGCCACTGTGCCCGGCCTATATTTATTTTTGGCTTGTCTTTGTTTTCCAGTTTTTCTCCAACATAAGTATTTGTATAATAAAGAAATATTAAAGTTTAAGAAGTTGTGATCCTTTATTGTGGGCTGGTAGCCTACATCCAGTCCTTGACTTTGTTAAGTGACAAAAGAATGAAATAGTCCCCTATAAATAAGATAAAAATATTAAAAATTTTCATTGTGGTAAACAAAACCAAACCTAGCATCTTAACCATTTTTAAGTGTACAGTACAGTACTGTTAAGTATATTCATATTGTTGTGCAGCTAATACCCAGAACTCTTTTCTTCTTGGAAAACCGAATCTCTGCATCCATTGAACAACTCCCCATTTCCTCCTCCCCTTCAGCCCCTGGGGATATGAACAGGACACAGGGAAATACTAAGGAGAAGAGGGCGGTTCCTTGGCAAAGGCCCCACCCTCAAGCCTGGAAACCTGTGACCCTAAGTGGGAACAGGCATTTCTGTTTTTGCACCCCAAAAGTTGTCTTTTGGCCTGCCATGCCCCCCATCCTATGTCCATATAAACCCAGAACCCCAGGCTTCAGAAGCAGACGAGCAGGTGAGGAGACAAGGAAATAAGGAGACAAGCAGATGAATGGCGGAACAACGCAGCAGAGAAAGAGAGAAGAGGAGGAACATATGAACACCGAGAGGAGTTTGGCTGAGGGTGGTCAGAGGGGAGTGCAGCTGCTGGATGGCCAAACTCAGGGAAAGATCATCTTCCAACTTCATCCCCTTTGTAGCTCCCCATCCATCCCTCTCAGAGCACCTCCATGGCTCAATGAAACCCCGTATTCATCCCTCAAGGCTGTGTGTGACCTGATTCTTCCAGGGACGCTGAGCAAGAGCTTGAGATACAGAAAGCTGTCACACTGGCCCTCTGCCCTTGCAGAAAGGTAGAATCCATTGAGCTGGTTACCACTCAGGCTGTCCACAGACGGCAGGGCTAAAAGGGCACACTGTAACACATGCCCACTTGGGCTCCTGTACCTGTCCATCTATGTGCTTCCCCTCCCTTTAGGGGTTTGAGCAGCGGCAGCGACTGAACAGCTAAGCCACACCCCTTTTGCATGTCCTGCAAGGGGGAACAGAGAACTCTCCTGTTTCGTCGGCAGCTACCATTCTATTTTCTGTCCCTCTGACTCTGACGACTTTAGATACCTCATTTAAATGGAATTGCACAGTATTGTCTTTTTGTGACTGGCTTCGTTCACTTAGCATAATGTCCTCAAGGTTCATCTGTGTTGCAGCATGTGTCAGAATTTTTTTCCAGTTTAAGACCGAATAATATTCTATTGTATGTGTATACCACAGTTTGTTTATCCATTCACCTGCCGACGAATAGGGTTGCTTCTACTTTTTGGCCATTGTGAATACTACTACTTAAAGGATTTTTCTTTTTTTTAAATTGGGGCTGGTGCCTGATTCAGGGAAAAAAAGGAAGTAAATATCTATGTACAGTAAGTCCTCACTTAACATCATTCATAGGCTCTGGAAACTGTGACTTTAAGTAAGATGACATATAATAAAATCATTTTTTTCAACTTTTATTTTAGATTTAGGAGGGTACGTCAGCAGGTTTGTTACATGAGTAAATTGTGTGATGCTGGGGTTTGGTGTACAAGTAATTTTGTCACCCAGATCGTGAGCATAGTACCCAATAGTAGTTTTTCCACCTTCACACTCGTCCCACCCTCCACCCTCAAGTATGGCCGGGTGTCTGTTGTTCCTGTCTTTATGTCCATATGTACTCAACGTTCAGCTCCCGCTCATGAGAACATGCAGTATTTGATTTTCTGTTCCTGCATTAGTTCGCTTAGGATAATGGTCTCCAAGTGTATCCATGTTGCTACAAAGGACATGACTTCATTGTAAGTTATGGCTGTATAGTATTCCATGGTATATATGTACTATAGTTTTCTTTTATCCAGTCGACTGTAGGTGGGGACCTAATTTGATTCTATGTCTTTGCTATTGTGAATAGTGCAGCAATGAATATATCAGTGCATGTGTCTTTTTGGTGGAATGACTTATATTCCTTTGGGTATATACCCAGTAATGGAATTACTGGGTTGAATGGTAATTCTGTTTTCAGTTCTTTGAGAAATTCCCAAACTGTTTTTCACAGTGGCTGAACTAGTTTACATTCCCACCACCGGTGGATAAGCCATCTCCTTTTTCCAAAATCTTGCCAACATCTATTATTAAACAAACCAATTTTACCATAGGCTAATTCATATAAACAAGAGTCAAGTTCCTGTGGCATATTTCTGGTCACAAAAACGTCACCAAACTTCTAAATAAAGACTCCAAACACTTTTAATATTACACATTGAAATATGAAAGTGGACCATACATATACTTAAGAAAAATTAATGATGACAAATCAGATAACTACCCGCTTATTCCAGTTCAGGATGCAGGTGGCCAGAGCCTCTCCCCGCAGCTCTGAGTGCCAGGTGGGAAGCAACTCTGGAGTTCGCCATCCCATTGCAAGGCAAAGTCACACGCACCCACACTCACTCACACTGGGACCAGTTAGACACCTGATTTACCTAATCTGTACAGCTTTGGGATGTGGGAGAAGGCCAGAGTACCCGACGAAAACCCACGCAGACATGGGGAGAACATGCAGACTGCACAGAGACAGTAGCTCTGACTGGGAACTCATCAACATTATAATGAAATGATGTTGAACGGAACGATGTTATTTGAGGACCTGCTGTAGTTTGCCTGAGCACGCTGGCTCTTGGGAATCTTCACATCAAATTCATTTAAATGACAGCTGGGTCTTTGGTAATGCCAGCCCCCCATGGTTGGTGTTAGTGCTCACTATATGTGAAATCATAACATCCCTGTCAAATGGCAAGAGTTTGCACAGGAAATGAGTAAGTGCATAAAAACAGAACTGAACCATTTTTTTGGGCCAGACGTGGTGGCTCATGCCTGTAATCCCAGCACTTCGGGAGGCTGAGGCAGGCAGATCACCTGAGGTCGGGAGGGAGTTCGAGATCAGCCTGGGCAACATGGTAAAACCCCATCTCTACTAAAATACAAAAACCAGGCCAGGTGCGGTGGCTCATGCCTGTAGTCCCAGCACTTTGGGAGACCAAGGTGGGTGTATTGTTTGAGGTCAGGAGTTCGTGACCAGCCTGGCAGACATGGTGAAGCCCCATCTCTACTAAAAATACAAAAAAAAAAAAAAAAAAAGCTGGGCGTGGTGGCAGGTCCCTGTAATCCCAGCTACTAGGGAGGCTGAGGCAAGAGACTCACTTGAATCGGGGAGGTGGAGGTTGCAGTGAGCCGAGATTGCGCCATTGCACTCCAGCCTGGTGACAGAGAGAAACTCCATCTCAAAAAAAAAAAAAAAAAAAAAAATTGCCAGGAGAGGTGGCATGTGCCTGTAGTCCCACCTACTCGAGAGGCTGAGGTAGGAGAATCACTTGAACCTGGGAGGCACAGGTTGCAATGAACCAAGATTTCAGCACTGCACTTTAGCCTGGGTGACAGAGTGAGACTCCGTCTCCAAAAAAAAAAAAAAAAAATAAAGAAAAGAAAAATTTTTTTGAAATAGCTTAATCAGATATTTAAAATTATAAAATTATTAAAGAGATTATAGGCCATGATTACACTATGCCCAAATGTTGTTGTTGGAAAATCAGGTTCTTGTCACACGACCGGGACAATTTAGGCACATGGACACATTGTAGGGTGTGTAGGGCAGGGTTTGTTGGGTGAAAAGGAAGAAAAAAAGGGAAACAGGGACTCTCAGCAAAGTGAGAATCCTGCTAGATTGAATCCCCGGTTACCACACAAGAACAGGAATGGCCAGGCTCCTCCCCCTGCAAACAGCTGAAACTTCCCGAGGCCCCACCCCGTCCTCCCAGTGCACAGGTGGGTTGGAGATTCTCCAGGGAGCCCTTTTTACTTGGCTGTCTCAATATCCTATAAATTCCATGAAAAATGTTGTTGCACCAGTATTCTCCTTATGTAAGGAAAGCATAGACTGAAATGGGAGGTATTCTCTGCCACAAATACTAAAACCTTTTTTATTTTTACATAATTTTAGATTTACAGAAGAGTTGTAAAGATGGTACAGTGTTTTCATTTACCCTTCACCCAGCTTCACCTTATGTTAATGTCTTATGTAATCATGGTACATTGTCAAAACTGGGAAATTAACACTGATATAATATCATCAACTAACATACAGAACATATTCAGATTTTACCAGTTTTTCCACTAATGTCTTTTCTCTTTTCCAGGATCCAATCCAGGATACCATGTTGCATTTAGCCATAAAAGTTTTTAATTAGGAGAACAAAAGGAATATCAGCTGTTAGGTCTCAGAGAATATTTCTCAGTGGATGCATAGGGGTGTTGGTCAGGGCAAGTTTAAAAATCCTCTTTTTGACACTGGTGTCCGATGCAGTTCTTTCCAACTGTGAGTATGCCTTTTTTGGCATGATGTGGGCTGTCCAAGGAGCCCCAAGTTATTGAAGACTGGGAAGGGCTTGATTCACCCAAATGGCTCCTCTCCCATGATTGAAATTCTTCTCACATATCAATCTGTTTTTTTTTTTTTTTTTTTAACATTTGCACAAGGCATCTATAGCATGAGTCACAGTAAGAAACTCATCATGAGAAGGTGCCAGATTACAAAATAGATTTTCTTTTTCACCCTAATGGCAGAGTCAAGATCTTAAAATTACTGTGATTCAGGAGGTTTAAGAGCATGATTTTTGAAACTCCATGTCTTTTTTTTTGCCAATGTAAACTGTATTTTGGACTATAAAAAACTAAAATTGCCATTTAATTCAGGAAACCTCAGGTTTAAAACAATTGCCCTGCAGAGCTGTGCTCTTCAAGTTGGAAATGAAAGGCGCAATTGTACCATAAATGAGGACAGAGAGGGGACCACCAGGAAAGGCAGCACACGCCACTTTGCTGTTCAGTGTGACTGAGTGTGTGTGCTATGAGTGTATGTTGATTGTGTGTTGTGTGTGGTTTGTATGGCATGGGTGTCTTGTGTGTGATGTATGTGTGTCTATGTGGTGGGTATGTGATTTGTGTGTAGGGTATTTATGTGCTATGTGTATATGTGTGTGGTGTGTGCATGTGGTGTAAGTGCATTGTTTGTGCAGTGTGTGTGATTAATATGGATTATGTGTATGTCTGGTCTTGTGCAGGGAGCTGAGACCCAGGGCTTAGGGTTTTTGTTTTAAAAGTATCTTTGCATTGAGATCCATTGGTAAAGTCTTTTCAAATGTTTTGCCCCTCCAGAAATCATTTGGTAGGTATTTTCTTATGCCCAAATGTTTGCTTTTTAGGAGGAAACTTCAAATACTGTAAGCTAGATTAAAGTGAAAGTGATTGCTACATTACTGTAATTTCAGTAAATGCTGAAGTTGAAGCAAACAAAGCCACTTTTATTCAGTTATTATGCTTAGAGATTCAAGAGGGCCTATCTCTTTTGTCTCTGATAGATAGAATCTGTTTCTTCTTGTCAGTTGTAGCCATTTCTTGTTCTTCAGAGGTGGCTACATGGGATGATGTGCCTTATTTTGGCGTCTCTCACCATTGGCCCTGTGCCACTCTGTGGGAGACAGTGTTGTTTAGATGCTGAGTATGGGAGCTCTGGAATCAGACCGCCTGGGTCCAACTGCTGGCTCCACCAGCTAGGTGAGGGCTTAACCTCAACGAGTTTCCTCATTTGTGAAATGGGCTAATGTTGGTACTTTCCTTGCAGGGATGTTGGGAGGCTTATGTGAGATGATGATGTAAACATAATGCATGGAACATAGTAAGATTTCAGTGAACACACACTTTAGATGATGAGAGGATCTTGGATGGATACAGCTGTCCTCCACAGGTATAGAGAAGGGGGGAAGCCATTACTGGGCCATTTTGTCCAAGATTTGTTATGAATGTATTCCATTTCGCTTGCCTATGCTGATTAGATTCATGAGTGACCTCTTACTTTGTGCATCAATGTACCTGCTCTCTTGGTGAGATAACTAATGCATCACTTAACAAATGCTCATGAAGGGTTCTGAAGATGCCAGTGGGTGTAGGTCTGGTTCATTGTTAGGGCAAAAGTCCTTTGAGCAAAAGTGCTCTCTCTCCAGTGTTGAAATTGACCTTATCATCTATTTCCTGCACTGGAATAGGTAAGTGTCTCAGCAAAACGGTACTCTCAGAGCATTAAACGGTACTCTCAGAGTATTAAAAACAACAGTACTCAGAGCATTAAGAACAATGGTACTCTCAGAACATTGAAAACAATGACAACAACAAATGCCTGGTATATTATATAAGTCACTCTGACTCTGCAGTTACTTGCCATGATTTTCAGATGAAAGTTCATATTTTGTCCCTGCTATTTCTGGGCCCTTATGTAGACATTAAGGTCTCAGCAAAGTGCCCATTAGAAGGCTCTGGGTGCTGAAATGGAGACTGTGGATGTGTGATGCCTGCTGTGAACTGCTCATTTGTGTTCCCTTTTCACTTTCTGTTGGTTGAGGAGGATCTCCAGGCCCTCTCCTGGTGTGAGGAATGCAAATTGTGGATTCAAGGGTGCTGTGGGGGTAGGGAAACTCCTACAGAAACTCAGAGCCTTCCACATGTCTAGTACTGCAGCCGCTGCAAAAGAGTTTTGTGAGCACATGCAGTGCCCAGCCAGCTGGAAAGATGCTGATGGGGACAATTGCTCCATCCACCATGCCAGCATTCACTTCTGCCTGCTGGCCTTCCTGGTTAGTGCTGGTCTTTAAAATCACTGCTGGGAGTTTTGCTGAATGTCAAAAGTTATCAGTGAGAAAGAATTCCTGCCACGTTTCTATCAGAACTCACCTCTCTCTCTCCCTGTCTTTTCTGCTGTAACTTCAGTCTGGGCCCCATAGGTGGATAAAGGGATGACCTCCGAGTAGTCCTCATTCAGTGTTAATGACAAAGCCTTCTCCACCACCCATCCTTTAATCCCAAATTTATCCCATCTCCCCTCAACCCCATCTGCTCAGCCAAGACTTCTTCATTATTTCTCCAGCAAGAGATGGATCAATATCTTCATCTTTTTTTAGGCATGACTTTCCTCCCTTCATTTCACTGTCTCTCCAGCAGTTTTTCCAGGACCATTTTCTTGTAGAATATTTTACCCCTTCTAGGTTTTCTGCTGCTAAGCTTTGCATCAGGCTTAGCTGTACCTGCATGTCCTCCCCATCCAGCTCACCAAGGCAAGCTGTCTTTTTGATGTAGATAACTCCTGCCCTCTCACTTTTAATAAATATGTCCAAATTTTCTCAGGGGGATGACAATTTTATTCAGACCCTGAATTATTCACCTGTACCAAAATGGGGTTATGCTATTGATCAATCAACAAATCAATGAAGAAATTGGTAAATGATGAATGTTATTGAGCGAATGTAATATGTGTTTTGAGGGCATATAAAAAGATAAAATCTATTGGCCTACTTTCAAGAAGCTTATAATCATGTTAGAGAGACAATATTAACGTGTGAATCAATAAAAGAACAGAGGACTGGTATGTATTAATTTTTTACAGTCTGCCCAAACGAAGGAATTGAGGTGCTTTACATTAAAAGATAGCTATATAAATGTTACGATAATGATACAAGATCAAAAGTCATGTAATGAGTAGATAATTAAAAAGGAAACCCAATGTAAGGTAAATTGTTAGGCTTGAGTATAAAATTAAAGATTGAGCTTCCTGGAAGTTAAGACAAAGGAGAAACGTGATGAATTACGTAGTTTCCTTATACATTCCATAATTTTCTTACCTATTCCTGCACTGGAATAGGTAAGTGTCTCAGCAAAATGGTACTCTCAAGAGCATTAAACGGTACTCTCAGAGCATTAAAAACAATGGTACTCAGAATATTAAGAACGACAGTACTCTCAGAGCATTAAATGGTACTGTCAGAGAGAGTACCATTTGGACTGAAACCACACATCAGCTCTCCTGGGTCTACAAGAGAATGCATGTCAGTTTGCAAATAACAGAATATTTCATTTTCTTAGTATGGTACTACATACCAAAAAGAATGCATTCATTAATTTATTTGTTGTGCACATACTGTGTTCCAGGCACCATGGATATGAAGGTGTACAAGATAAATTCTCTGTCTTCATAGGGTTTATAGTTTAGTGGGGAGAAAGAGTCAATAAAGTCAGTTAAGTAAGTAATTCCTGGTAGTGATTAGTGCCCTGAAGGCAAATGAAGCAGATGAATGAGATAGAGAGTGTTGGGAAGGCGCGGGAAGATGTTTCTGAGTAGCTGACATCTGAGCAGACAGTGAATGGTGAGAGGGAGCCCAGCTACCAGGCCCAGCTAACTTTTTGTATTTCTTGTGGTAGAGACTGGGTTTTACCCAGTTGCCCAGGCTAGTCTCAAACTCCTGAGCTCAAGCGTTCCACCTGCCTCGGTCTCCCAAAGTGCTGGGATTACAGGTGTGAGCCACCACACCTGGCCCAAGTTATCTCTTTAAGATTGTTGCATTTAAGGCCGGATTAAAGCAGGGAGAATCAGATAGGATCTTAGATTTATTATTGTCTTTTATTTTACATCTGAAGATTTCTCAACTCCCTGAGAAGTAAGTCTTTGATAGGAGGCCGGGGATGGGAGGGAGTCCTAGACTACTTTGATTCCGTAGGGATTAGTAGAGATTATTTTGAGAAATGACTTTGGAGAGAGATTTGGAAATTATTTGTATTTACTATTATCTGGCAGTGATTTTTTATTTTTTTATTTTTATTTTTTATTATTATACTTTAAGTTCTAGGGTACATGTGCACAACGTGCAGGTTTATCTCAAGAACAGAAAACTAAGCAGTGATTTTTAAATAGTGTAGCACCTTGGTTTTATCAGTGTTCAGGTAAAAATGGAGTTGTACAGGATGTGCTAAGGATTAAGGAGCTGTCAAGCCAGGAGATCCCAAATGAGCAGAGAGGGGTGGGCTCTGAGCAGAAATGGGCCCCCAAATGCTACAGATGATAGGGCTGACAGTTTCACCTGAGTTTCTGTTTCTTTGTTTAATGGAATTTGTTTTTCCAGTTGTCAAAGTAGTATAAGTTCATTATAGACAATTTGGCAAGTCCATGGAAATGCCAATCAGAAAATAAAAATCTCAAGTAATCCTAGACAAAAAAAAAAAAAAAAAAAAGTTGGAATAATAAAACCGGCAGTATATAGTATATATGTGCTTTGGCCCTAAAATGGGAGTTCCCTGTCCCCACTCACAGGATGTGTGACAGGGTGTGGCTGGTCTGTTTGGCTACTGTGAGCACTCAAACCCATTATGGGACAGCCAGCATGCAGATGGGCAGGTACAGGGGCTGGGGCAAGTGCTTTTTTGGCCTCCAGCGCTGTGGAAGCTTTAGGGGTGAATGCCTGTGACTCCCAAAGCCCAAGTGGGTGTGTGTTACAGTGCACTCTTTTAGCTTTGCCATCCACGTACAGCTTAAATATCAAACAGCTCAGTGGACCCTCTGCCTTTTTGCAAGGGCAGAGGGCCAGTGTGACAGCTTTCTGTATCCTGAGCTCTTGTCCAGCATCCAGGAAAAATCAGATCACACATGGACTTGAAAGGTAGTGAATGCAGGGATTTTATTGGGTGATTGAGGTCGCTCTCAATGGGATGGATGGGGAGCTAGAAAGGGGATGGAATGGGAAGATGATCTTCCCCTGGAGTTTGGCCATCTGGCAGCCGATCTCCTCTCCGACCATGCCCAGCCAGACTCCTCTCAACATTCAGATGCCCCTCTCTCCTTCTCTGCCGCACCATTCTGCCGCTCTTCTGCTCTTCTGTTCATCTGCTCATCTGCTCATGGAGCCTGGGGCTTGGGGTTTATATGGTTACAGGACAGGGGGCTTGGTAGGCCAAAAGGCAACATATGGGCATGAAAATAGGAATGTCTGTTCCATTTAGGGCTGCGGGTTTCCAGGCTTGGGGATGGGGCCTTTGCCAGGGAACTGCCCTCTTCTACCAAGTATTTCCCTGTCTCCTGTCTCTATCAGCACCATCTACTATGGTAGCACTTCCTACCCTGCTGTGAGTCTCCCTACTCCTCCCTATTGCAAGTGATTCCCAGGGAGATATTCTCCTATATCCTCACAACACAGGCTTCTCATGATCTCCATCTGTCTATCTAATTGTCTATCTATTTACAACAATTAAGACTTGTTCAATATGTGTCATAAGTTTTAAGTTAGTTTGAATGTTTTTATTTGTTTACCTATATTTCATAATAGGACCACAGTAAAAGAAAATTTGTAAGATAGATTTTAAAAGATTACCTATGATCCCATAATTCTAAAACAATTGTTAGCATTTGATTGATTTTCCTTTCAACTTTTTATCCCATGCACAGGAATTTTTCTCCGAAAGTTGCAATTCTTTTTTTTTTTTTTTTTTTGAGACAGAGTCTTACTCTGTCACCCAGGCTGGAGTGCAGTGGTGCCATCTCAGCACACTGCAGCCTCGGCCTCCTGGGTTCAAGCGATTCTCCTGCCTCAGCCTCCTGAGTAGCTGGGATTACAGGCACCCGCCACCATGCCCGGCTAATTTTTGTATTTTTAGTAGAGATGAGGTTTCACCATCTTGGCCAGGTTGGTCTTTAACTCCTGCCCCGAGGTGATCTGCCTGTCTCCACCTCCCAAAGTGCTGGAATTACAGATGTGAGCCACTGTGCCCGGCTCCAAAAGTTGCAATTCTAATGTATACACAAGTTTCTATATTCCTTTAAATAAAGGACTTAATGTCATTAACATTTGTCAGTAGTGCAACAGAATTTTCTTAAACATCATTTTAGTGATGTATAATATAGCACTCTATTGAAACAGTAGTTTACTTATCAGTTTCTCAATTCTTAGACATTTGGATTGTTTCTAGTTATTTGTTTTATAAACAACATGGATATCTTTTGACAATAGATATCTGTGGACATAGGATTTTTTTTTTTCTATTTTGCATTTCTTCTTTAGAAATTCCACTTCTTTAGAAATTCCAAATAGCTAGTAATTCCCACTGGCTGAGTTACTGTCAAGGGGCATGCTAAGTTTTGTGCAGAAACATAGAGTATGTCTTATTGATGGCAGTAGGATCTCTTAAAGAAAATTTGTATCTGGAGCCACTCTTCTTATTTTAACCTATTCCAAGATCCCTGATGGATTACAAATACTTCTGTTGTCTTTGAGAAAGTCATCTATCTGGTTCATAGCTAGTGTAGTTTACCTAATACATTTGAAGGATTGGTCTGATGAAAGACAAAGATGGGACTAGACAAAGAGTGTCTA